>NC_037332.1:3030303-3333333 GCF_002263795.3 Bos taurus
AAGATCAGATTAGATCAGTCACTCAGTCGTGTCCGACTCTTTGCGACCCCATGAATCCCAGCACGCCAGGCCTCCCTGTCCATCACAAACTTCCTGAGTTGACCCAGACTCACGTCCATCGAGTCAGTGATGCCATCCAGCCATCTCATCCTCTGGCGTCCCCTTCTCTTCCTGCCCCCAATCCCTCCCAGCATCAGAGTCTTTTCCAATGAGTCAACTCTTCGCATGAGGTGGCCAAAGTACTGGAGTTTCAGCTTTAGCATCATTCCCTCCAAAGAAATCCCAGGGCTGATCTTCAGAATGGACTGGTTGGATCTCCTTGCAGTCCAAGGGACTCTCAAGAGTCTTCTCCAACACCACAGTTCAAAAGCCTCAATTCTTCGGCGCTCAGCCTTCTTCACAGTCCAACTCTCACATCCATACATAACCACAGGGAAAACCATACCCTTGACTAGACGAACCTTTGTTGGCAAAGTGATGTTACTGCTTTTGAATATGCTATCTAGGCTGTTCATAACTTTCCTTCCAAGGAGTAAGCGTCTTTTAATTTCATGGCTGCAATCACCATCTACAGTGATTTTGGAGCCCCCAAAAATAAAGTCTGACACTGTTTCCACTGTTTCCCCATCTATTTCCCATGAAGTGATGGGACCAGATGCCATGATCTTCGTTTTCTGAATGTTGAGCTTTAAGCCAACTTTTTCACTCTCCACTTTCACTTTCATCCAAAGGATTTTTAGTTCCTCTTCACTTTCTGCCATAAGGGTGGTGTCATCTGCATATCTGAGGTTATAGATGTTTCTCCCGGCAATCTTGATTCCAGCTTGTGTTTCTTCCAGCCCAGCGTTTCTCATGATGTACTCTGCATATAGGTTAAAGAAGCAGGGTGACAATATACAGCCTTGACGTACTCCTTTTCCTATTTGGAACCAGTCTGTTGTTCCATGTCCAGTTCTAACTGCTGCTTCCTGACCTGCATACAGATTTCTCAAGAGGCAGATCAGGTGGTCTGGTATTCCCATCTCTTTCAGAATTTTCCATAGTTTATTGTGATCCACACAGTCAAAACTTTGGCATAGTCAATAAAGCAGAAATAGATGGTTTTCTGGAACTCCCTTGCTTTTTCATGATCCAGCAGATGTTGGCAATTTGACCTCTGGTTCCTCTGCCTTTTCTAAAACCAGCGCTAACATCAGGAAGTTCACAGTTCACGTATTGCTGAAGCCTGGCTTGGAGAATTTTGAGCATTACTTTACTAGCGTGTGAGATGAGTGCAGTTGTGCGGTAGTTTGAGCATTCTTTGGCATTGCCTTTCTTTGGGATGGGAATGAAAACTGACCTTTTCCAGTCCTGTGGCCACTGCTGAGTTTTCCAAATATGCTGGCATATTGAGTGCAGCACTTTCACAGCATCATCTTTCAGGATTTGGAATAGCTCAACTGTAATTCTATCACTTCCACTAGCTTTGTCCATAGTGATGCTTTCTATGGCCCACTGAACTTCACATTCCAGGATGTCTGGCTCTAGGTCAGTGATCACACCATCGTGATTATCTGAATCATGAAGATCTTTTTTGTACAGTTCTTCTGTGTATTCTTGCCACCTCTTCTTAATATCTTCTGCCTCTGTTAGGTCCATACCATTTCTGTCCTTTATCGAGCCCATCTTTGCATAAAATGTTCCTTTGGTATCACTGATTTTCTTGAAGAGATCTCTAGTCTTTCCCATTCTGTTGTTTTCCTCTATTTCTTTGCATTGATCGCTGAAGAAGGCTTTCTTATCTCTTCCTGCTATTCTTTGGAACTCTGCATTCAGATGTTTATTCTTTCCTTTTTCCTTTGCTTTTCACTTCTCTTCTTTTCACAGCTACTTGTAAGGCCTCCCCAGACAGCCATTTTGCTTTTTTGCATTTCTTTTCCATGAGAATGGTCTTGATCCCTGTCTCCTGTACAATGTCACGAACCTCATTCCATAGTTCATCAGGCACTCTATCTATCAGATCTAGGCCCTGTGAAGACTGAACTCCATATCTCTTCTCTTAATTTAATACATGGTGTACTCTAAAGTGGAAATTTAACATGGCCCCTTATTATTCCTTAAGTATATAATGGACATATGATTTGTGCATATTTGATCGTATATTTAAAGAAATAATTTTTAATATGAATAGAATCCTAGAATTCTAATTTAAGAAAAGTAGATATGCAACAAGTAACAAAGGTTTACTGCATAGCACAGATAACTATAATTAATATCTTGCAATAATCTATAATGGAAAATAATCTTAAAAATAATATATGTGTGTATGTATAACTGAATCACCTTGTTGTGCACCTGAAACATAGTACGCAAACTATACTTCAATAATATATATATATAAAGAAAAAAAGAAAGAGCCCTTTTCTTTTCCATGACATTATTTTAACCTTGAAAAATCTCATGTGTGTATATGCTCAGTTGCTCAGCTGTCTCAGACTCTTTGCAACCCTATGGTCTGTAGCCCAAAAGGCTCCTCTGTCCTAGGGATTTTCCAGGCAAGAATACCGAAGTGTGTTGCCATTCCCCCCTCAAGAGGATCTTCCCAACCCAGGATGGAACCCACATCTCCTGTGTCTCCTGTATTGGCAGGTGGGTTCTTTACAACTCGGCTTGGGAAATCTGAACCATCCCACAGTTGCCCTTAAATGTGTCTGAATATTACATAAAACTAAAGAAGTCAAGGTAAGAGAAACCCAAGTAAGATGGTAGGTGTTGCAAGAGGGCATCAGCGGGCAGACACCCTGAAACCATACTCACAGAAAACTAGTAAATCTAATCACTAGGACCACAGCCTTGTCTAACTCAATGAAACTAAGCCATGCCTGGGGGGCCACCCAAGATGGGCGGGTCATGGTGGAGAGATCTGACATAATGTGGTCCACTGGAGAAAGAAATGGCAAACCACTTCAGTGTTCTTGCCTTGAGAACCCCATGAACAGTATGAAAAGGCAAAATGATAGGATACTGAAAGAGAAACTCCCCAGGTCAGTAGGTGCCCAATATGCTACTGGAGATCAGTGGAGAAATAACTCCATAAAGAATGAAGGGATGGAGCCAAAGCAAAAACGATACCCTGCTTTGGATGTGACTGGTGATAGAAGCAAGGTCCCATGCTGTAAAGAGCAATATTGCATAGGAACCTGGAATGTCAGGTCCATGAATCAAGGCAAATTGGAAGTGGTCAAACAAGAGATGGCAAGAGTGAATGTCAACATTCTGGGAATCAGCGAACTGAAATGGACTGCAATGGATGAGTTTAACTCAGATGACCATTATATCTACTACTGCGGGCAGGAATCCCTCAGAAGAAATGGAGTAGCCATCATGGTCAATAAAACAGTCTGAAATGCAGTACTTGGATGCAATCTCAAAAACGACAGAATGATCTCTGTTCGTTTCCAAGGCAAACCATTCAATATCACAGTAATCCAAGTCTATGCCCCAACCATTAATGCTGAAGAAGCTGAAGTTGAACGGTTCCATGAAGACCTATAAGACCTTTTAGAAGTAACACCCAAAAAAGATATCCTTTTAATTATAGGGGACTGGAATGCAAAAGTAGGAAGTCAAGAAACACCTGGGGTAACAGGCAAATTTGTCCTTGGAATACAGAATGAGCAGGGCAAAGACTAACAGAGTTTTGTGAAAAAAATGCACTGGTGATAACAAATACACTCTTCCAACAACACAAGAGAAGACTCTACACATGGACATCACCAGATGGTCAACACTGAAATCAGATTGATTATATTCTTTGCAGCCAAAGATGGAGAAGCTCTATACAGTCAACAAAAACAAGACCAGGAGCTGACTGTGGCTCAGATCATGAACTCCTTATTACCAAATTCAGGCTTAAATTGAAGAAAGTAGGGAAAATCACTAGACCATTCAGGTATGACCTAAATCAAATCCCTTATGATTATACAGTGGAAGTGAGAAATAGATTTAAGGGCCTAGATCTGATAGACAGAGTGCCTGATGAACTATGGAATGAGGTTCGTGACATTGTACAGGAGACAGGGATCAAGACCATCCCCATGGAAAAGAAATGCAAAAAAGCAAAATGGCTGTCTGGGGAGGCCTTACAAATAGCCGTGAAAAGAAGAGAAGCGAAAAGCAAAGGAGAAAAGGGAAAATATAAGCATCTGAATGCAGTGTTCCAAAGAATAGCAGGAAGAGATAAGAAAGCCTTCTTCAGTGATCAATGCAAAGAAATAGAGGAAAACAACAGAATGGGAAAGACTAGAGATCTCTTCAAGAAAATTAGAGATACCAAGGGAACATTTCATGCAAAGATGGGCTCGATAAAGGACAGAAATGGTATGGACCTAACAGAGGCAGAAGATATTAAGAAGAGGTGGCAAGAATACACAGAAGAACTGTACAAAAAAGATCTTTACGACCCCAATAATCACGATGGTGTGATCACTGACCTAGAGCCAGACATCCTGGAATGTGAAGTTCAGTGGGCCTTAGAAAGCATCACAACGAACAAAGCTAGTCGAGGTGATGGAATTCCAGTTGAGCTCCTTCAAATCCTGAAAGATGATGCTGTGAAAGTGCTGCACTCAATATGCCAGCATATTTGGAAAACTCAGCAGTGGCCACAGGACTGGAAAAGGTCAGTTTTCATTCCCATCCCAAAGAAAGGCAATGCCAAAGAATGCTCAGACTACCGCACAATTGCACTCATCTCACACGCTAGTAAAGTAATGCTCAGAATTCTCCAAGCCAGGCTTCAGCAATACGTGAACTGTGAACTTCCTGATGTTCAAGCTGGTTTTAGAAAAGGCGGAGGAACCAGAGATCAAATTGCCACCATCCGCTGGATCATGGAAAAAGCAAAAGAGTTCCAGAAAACCATCTATTTCTGCTTTATTGACTATGCCAAAGCCTTTGACTGTGTGGATTAAAATAAACTATGGAAAATTCTGAAAGAGATGGGAATACCAGACCACCTGATCTGCCTCTTGAGAAATCTGTATGCAGGTCAGGAAGCAGCAGTTAGAACTGGACATGGAACAACAGACTGGTTCCAAATAGGAAAAGGAGTACGTCAAGGCTGTATATTGTCACCCTGCTTCTTTAACCTATATGCAGAGTACATCATGAGAAACGCTGGGCTGGAAGAAACACAAGCTGGAATCAAGATTGCCGGGAGAAACATCTATAACCTCAGATATGCAGATGACACCACCCTTATGGCAGAAAGTGAAGAGGAACTAAAAATCCTTTGGATGAAAGTGAAAGTGGAGAGTGAAAAAGTTGGCTTAAAGCTCAACATTCAGAAAACGAAGATCATGGCATCTGGTCCCATCACTTCATGGGAAATAGATGGGGAAACAGTGGAAACAGTGTCAGACTTTATTTTTGGGGGCTCCAAAATCACTGTAGATGGTGATTGCAGCCATGAAATGAAAAGACACTTACTCCTTGGAAGGAAAGTTATGACCAACCTAGATACATACTGAAAAGCAGAGACTTTACTTTGCCAACAAAGGTCCGTCTAGTTAAGGCTATGGTTTTCCCTGTGGTCATTTATGGATGTGAGAGTTGGACTGTGAAGAAGGCTGAGCACCAAAGAATTGATGCTTTTGAAGTGTGGTGTTGGAGAAGACTCTTGAGAGTCCCTTGGACTGCAAGGAGATCCAACCAGTCCATTCTGAAGATCAGCCCTGGGATTTCTTTGGAGGGAATGATGGTAAAGCTGAAACTCCAGTACTTTGGCCACCTCATGCGAAGAGTTGACTCATTGGAAAAGACTCTGATGCTGGGAGGGATTGGGGGCAGGAGGAGAAGGGGACGACAGAGGATGAGATGGCTGGATGGCATCACTGACTAGATGGACTTGAGTCTGAGTGAACTCCGGGAGTTGGTGATGGACAGGGAGGCCTGGCGTGCTGCGATTCATGGGTCACAAAGAGTCGGACACGACTGAGCGACTGAACTGAACTGAAAGAAGTCAAGACTTTTGGGAAAAGATGGATGAACATACTTCAAATTCATAGTTAAATATGATCTTTAAAAATATTTCATCAGTGTCTGTCATTGTCAGTTTTTATGTGGTGCATTGTGTAAGTACTAGAAAATCTTACTATAGGTGTAGAATCTGACATCTTTGGGAAATTGAACACTGAATTTTCATAGCAATTTGACCTCAAATTCTTTAACACATGTAACGTGATACACGGGGAACATTTACTGTTCAATAGCCCTCAAAACTTTTACTTCCATTTGGATGTTAAGCCATAATGTAAAAATCTCACTAAGGCCTGACATCAGTTTCCAGCGTCCCCTGTGAATATAGTGTTTGAAACTTTGTAGTTGAAATGGGACTGCATATTCCATGCAGGTAAGCAGGTGAAACAGATGGTCCGAAAAGTGACTCCTTATTTATAAGAAGATCTAAAAGACAGACATTAAAGTCCTTTTGGATTTTTTTTTTTTTTTTAAGAAAATCATATCTTTTTAGAAGAACAGAACTATTGTTTTTGGTTACTGGAGAGACCAGAAGAGTTCAGACGAATCATGACTGAATCATTATCAAATCTGAACTCATTATTATCTTCTTCAGCTGTACAACATCACCCACCACTTCCTCTGTCCTTCCTGGCAAATCGTCACTGCCTTTCTCTCCATTTTTCTCTCTTCAGGCCAGAGAGGAATTGGAACTGTTACTTACAGACACACCTCTCCCTCCTCACTCATATTCACTTCATCTTACTTTAATTCTCACTTTTTATCTCAAAAGCCATCTCCTTTCTACAATGTAATCATTGGTGGCATCATTCAGACACTTTTCATTTTTAAATTGAAGTAAAGTTAATCTACAGTATTATATAATTTATAGTTGTATAATATAGTGATTCACAATTTTTAAAGGTTTTAACCCATATATACTGTTCATGGGGTTCTCAAGGCAAGAACACTGAAGTGGATTGCCATTCTCTTCTCCTGTGGACCGCATTTTGTCAGGCCTTCAGCTGCTCAATGTAATCGGATTATATGTCTGGCATCCTGGTTGTTCCACTGCTGATCCTCATTGAACGTATAAAGGTTTAGTGGCTGTCGGGTGTCAGGCGACTGGGGGGGTCAAGGAAAAGGCCTTCTTGAAAGGCCTGGGAGTGGGTCCAGGGAAGGCTGGAGCAAATGATGGAAGATGACCAGGAAAACCACAGTGGTGTGGTCACTCACCTAGAGTCAGACATTTTGGAGTGTGAAGTCAAGTGGGCCTTAGGAAGCATTATGACAAACAAAGGTAATGAAGGTGATGGAATTCCAGTTGAGCTATTTCAAATCCTTAAAGATGATTCTGTTAACATGCTGCACTCATAGTACCAGCAAATTTGGAAAACTCAGCAGTGGCCACAGGACTGGAAAATATCAATTTTCGTTCAAACCCCAAAGAAAGGCAATGTTAGAGAATGTTCAAATTACTGTACAATTGCTCTTACTTCACATGCTAGCAAGATTATGCTCAAAATCCTTTAAGTTAGGCTTCAGCAGTACGTGAACTGAGAACTTCCAGATGTACAAGCTGGATTTAGAAAAGGCAAAGGAGCCAGAGATCAATATTTCAACATATTCTGGATCATAGAAAACAAAAGGGAATTAAAAAAAAAAAAAAAAGTCTGCTTCACTGACTACACTAAAGCTTTAACTCACAAGCTGGAATCAAAATTGTTAGCAGAAATATCCACAACCTCAGATATGCAGATGATACCACTTTAATTGCAGAAAGCAAAGAAGAACTAAAGAGCCTCTTGATGAAGGTGAAAGAGGAGAGTGAAAAAGCTCACTTAAAACTCAATATTCAAAAAATTAAGATCATGGCATCAAGTCCTATCATCACTTCATGGCAAATAGATGGGGGAAAAGTGGAAGCAATGTTAGATTTCATTTTCTTGGGTTCCAAAATCAATGCAGATGGTGACTACAGCCACAAAATTAAGACTTCCTCCTTGGAAGAAAAGCTATGAAAAATCTCAATAGTATATTAAAAAGCAGAGACATCACACTGTATAAATGTATCACATCTTCTGTATCCATTCATCTGTTGATGGATGCCTAGGTCGCTTTCATATAGTGACACTCATTAATAATGCTGCTATGAAAGTTGCTTGGAGTGCATGTTTCTTTTTGAATAAGTGTTTTTGTTTTGTTGCATATACACCCAGGAGTGTATATTACTCAATATACACTAATATATATATACACTAAAAATATTACTCTAATATTTTTATTTTTTTGAGAAATCCCCATACTGTTTTTCCACAGCAACCACACCAACTTACATTTCCACCAACAGTGTATCAGGGTTCCCTTTTCTTCATATCCTTGATAATATTTATTATTTTATTATTTTTGTTTTTTTTTTTAATGATAGCCATTTGACAGGTGTGAGGTGACAGCTCATTGTGGTTTGATTTGAATTTCCCTGAAGATTAGCAATGGTGAGCATCTTTTCATGTGCCTGTTGGCCTTCTGCATTTTCTCTTTGGAAAAATATCTATTCAGGTCTTTTGTCCATATTTTAATTGGGCTGTTTGTATGTTTTTGATTTTTAGTTGTATGAGCCATTTAAATAGTTTGGATTTTATCCCTTTATTGGTCATATGACTTGCAAATATTTCCTATCATTAAGTAGGCTGACTTTTCATTTTATCAAAAGTTTCCTTCGCTGTGCAAAAGCTTTTAAGTTTAATTAAGTCCCATTGGTTTATTTTTGCTTATATTTCTTTTGCTTTTGGAGATAGTATAACCAGGAAGGGTTAACTTTGACTCCATGCTGGATCTATTTCTATGACTTTAACCCTTGTTTTCTCTGTTTTTGCTATTATAATCATACATAGTGGCCTGAGAAGCCTGCCCCCTCTACCTGACGTTTAAAACTAAAGTGACTTTGTTTAGCTCACAGAGAGATAATTTGACCCTGCCTCCGTGTGAATAACTGTAAAAAAAAAAAAAAAAAAGGAATTAATACATCCCTCTGCCAGAGGCTTGCCATTCTAGAAGGTATTTGCAAGAATTAAACAGTCTTTTTACTTTGCTTCTTCACCTGCTCTAATCTCTGATCCACACACATAAAAGCAGGCATCCAGGCCCCAGGAAAACAGTTATTTTGAGACATTAGTTTATAATCTTCTTGGTCAGCTGTCTTGCCAAATAAAGTTCTGTTCCTTGCCTTAACACTTTGTCCCGTGGATTTATTGGCCTTTCCTACTGTGAGCAGAGTGAGCTTGGGCTTGGTATCAATAGGTCAAAGGAAATATTAATACAATTTAAATTAAAGTGTGTTCTGCTTATGTTCACCTCTAGGAGTTTCATGGTCTGACATTTAGGATTTTAATCCATTTAGAACTTATTATCATTCCTTTTTAGGACCTTTTGAATAGGTAGCTGGTCTTCATACCAGCTTTCTAGGTTTTCTTCTCTTCAGAAAATCTATAGTGCCACTTCCAAAGTCTCATTCTTAAATGCATCTTGTGTATGTTACTGAAATGTTTAACATGTATCAATGACATTTGATCACCTACTATAAAATCTAAGTTCCCATTCTTAGTGTATATGTTCCTCTATTATCTTACATAATTTTCAAAGGGCTACTTCTGCTTCTTCATGTGTGGCCTTGATTTCTAATTATCAATAACTCCATGTTATTCTCTGAGTATATCATACCTCTAATCCTATGGATAACTTATGTGGAGTCTGTAATATTAGATTAAGTTAGTTTCAATTTGAAGAAACAAACCATTCTAGTTACCTTAAAGAGGCATAATACAGGAAAGTAAGTGTTCATACTGTCATTGGGAGTGCTAAAGAAGATTTTAGGCCAGGCCTTCACAAGTGTCTATCTCTCTCCCTTGAATGCACTACTCTATTTGATATACTCAAATTTTATCTTTTAAGAATCATCTAAAGCATCATCCCTCAGGGCTACTTGAACACACTGACTTTCTGTCACATTCTGTATATATCTTCATTATGATAATTCACATAAATTACTGTAGTATTATACTCACTTCTTCACTTAGAACTTAGTCATCATCAAGGCTTAAATATGAGCCCCTGTGAAGGCACATACTGTTTTGTTTCCAACTAAACATGTAAACATCTATGGCCTAGATGAGTACCTGAAAGAAAATGGGATTTATAAAAATATACTGCATGCTTATTAAGGAATCTCCATGCTGTTCTCCATAGTGGCTGTGTCAATTTACATTCCCAACAGTGTAGGAGGGTTTCCTTATCTCCACATCCTCCCCAGCAGTTATTGTTTGTAGATTATTGATGATGGCCATTCTAATGGGTGTGAGGTAATACCTCATGGTAGTTTCAATTTGCATTTCTCTAATAATTAGTGATGTTGATCATTTTTTCATGTGCCTCTTGGCCATCTGTATGTATTCTTTGGAGAAATGTCTTTTTAGAACTTTCAACCATTTTTTTGATTGGATTATTTGTTATTTTTTATATTGAGCTGCAGTAGTTGTTTCTATAATTTAGAGATTAATCCCTTATTTTGGTCACTTTGTTTACAAATGTTTCCTCCCCTTCTGTGGTTTTTGTTGTTGTCTTTATTTTGTTTGGTTGATGGTTTCCTTTTAAAAAACAAAAAAGTAGAGCTACCTTATGATTTAGCAATCTCACTCCTGGGACTCAGAGATTGCCATACTGAATCTACTTAACAGAAATTGAGTTACAGATAAGAAAACAAACTATGGTTACCAAGTGGGAAAGGGGAGTTAAGGATAAATTGGGAGATTCATTTACTCAGTATATAAAATAGATAACTAAGAACCTAACGTAGAGCCAGGGGACTCTATTTAATACTGTTTAATGACTTAGAGGGGAATAGAATGTGTGTGTGTATGCTAAGTTGCTTCAGTCATGTCTGACTCTGCAACCTCATGGATGATAGCCCACCAGGCTCCTCTGTCCATGGGATTCTCCAGGCAAGATAATGGAGTGGGTTGCTGTGCTCTCCTCCAGGGTATCTTCCCAACTCAGGGATTGAGCCCACATCTCTTACATCTACGTGCTTTGGCAGGCAGGCTGTTTACCACTAGCACCACCTGGAATGCCTATATAAATATAAATATGTATATATATATACATATATATACACACACACATACATACATATATATATATATATATGTAAAGCTGATTCACTTTGCTGTACAGCAAATCAACTATACTCCAATTTTAAAAAAATTAATTAAAATATGAAGAAAAAAATCAACCATACCAAAAAATAATAAATGAATTAAAATATATTGAATAAATAAATTGATTGAAAATGTTGAATGCATATTGAAAGCAATAATATAATAAGTATGTGTAAAAGCCAAAGTCAATAACTACTGGCTTTGTTACTACTCAATGCATGATTAAAAAAAAAAAAAGGTTTCATGTTTTATATACTGGGCACTTGAATCTTTTTTTTTTTTTTGAAAATGAGAAAAATTATATTATAATGCAAAAAAAACCCAAAGACTACCACACTTGAAGGGTGGAAAATTGCTTGGTCAAACAATTTGAGTGTTAACCATGTACAAGTCTAATCTTTAAGATTTCATAATGATCAGACTTTAATAAATGAAATCTGCTAGACAGTTGGTTTCTTGGATATATCACATTGAGTTGTTCTTGATTTACCATGCATATGTAGCATGCTGTCTGATGTTATTTGGCCCTATTCAGCCCCTATTTGGGGCTAAATATCTAATAGCTGGGACTTCCGCAGTGGTGCTAGTGGTAAAGAACCTGCCTGCCAATGCAGGAGATGAGAGATGTGGGTTTGATCCTGGGTTGGGAAGATCCCCTGGAGGAGGGCATGGCAACCCACTCCAGTATTCTTTTCTGGAGAATCCCACGGACAGAGGAGCCAGGTGAGCTACAGTCCATAGGATCTCAGAGACTTGGACATGACTGAAGTGATTTAGCATACACACGTGCATCTAATAGTTGAATAAAGGAATAAATTGAATAATGACTAAATTTTAAAAATATGTGTTATTAAAAAATTTAGTGAAGAGGAAGATGTTTGATGGATAAAAGAAGATATTAACTATTTTGGTATTAGTATTTAAAAAATTATTGTGTCTGTTTTAATTTTTATTTCCATTTATTTCACTAGGCAGTGCATTTTCTTTTTTGTTTGAAACCAATTACTTTATCTTTATATTTACTAACATACTAGAGAAAAGTTTGTGGGTTTGTAAATAGAATCTCAGAAGTTTTTCTCAGCCTTAGTGGGTATGGTGAGAGACAGAGGGAGATAAGACTTGTGTGTTAATGGTAGGTGAAGTAAAGAAGGAAATATATCTTTCATAGTCTGGTGACATAGATTTTTTTCCATGTATTTAATAAACAAACAAAAATTATTGCCAGAGTATTTTTTAACCAGTTGCAGTGTACAGATAATAAAACTAAATTATTTTAACCATGTCAAAGTCTCTCAGTCGTGTCTGACTCTCTTTGACCCCATGGACTATACAGTCCATGGAATTCTCCAGGCCAGAATAATGCACTGGGTAGCCTTTCCTTTCTCCAGGGGATCTTCCCAACTCAGGGATCAAATCCAGGTCTCCTGCATTGCAGGCGGATTCGTTAAGTCACAAGGGAAGCCGTATTATTTTAAGACATTATTTTAGGGTTTTCTATGTACAGGACCATGTCATCTGCACATGGTGAGAGTTTTACTTCTTCTTTTCCAATTTGGATTCCTTTTATTTCTTTTTCTGAAATTTACTTTTTCTGAAAATTACACCAGAAAACTACTAGAACTAATCAATGACTATAGTAAAGTTGCAGGATATAAAATCAACACACAGAAATCCCTTGCACTCCTATACACTAATAAAGAGAAAACAGAAAGAAATTAAGGAAACAATTCCATTCACCATTGCAATGGAAAGAATAAAATACTTAGGAATATATCTACCTAAAGAAACTAAAGACCTATATATAGAAAACTATAAAACACTGGTGAAAGAAATCAAAGAGGACACGAATAGATGGAGAAATATACCATGTTCATGGATTGGAAGAATCAATATAGTGAAAATGAGTATACTACCCAAAGCAATTTATAGATTCAATGCAATCCCTATCAAGCTACCAACAGTATTCTTCACAGAGCTAGAACAAATAATTTCACAATTTGTATGGAAATACAAAAAACTTCGAATAGCCAAAGCGATCTTGAAAAAGAAGAATGGAACTGGAGGAATCAACCTACCTGACTTCAGGCTCTACTACAAAGCCACAGTTATCAAGACAGTATGGTACGGGCACAAAGACAGAAATATAGATCAATGGAACAAAATAGAAAGCCCAGAGATAAATCCACGCACATATGGACACCTTATCTTTGACAAAGGAGGCAAGAATATACAATGGATTAAAGACAATCTCTTTAACAAGTGGTGCTGGGAAATCTGGTCAACCACTTGTAAAAGAATGAAACTAGACCACTTTCTAACACCATACACAAAAATAAACTCAAAATTGATTAAAGATCTAAACGTAAGACCAGAAACTATAAAACTCCTAGAGGAGAACATAGGCAAAACACTCTCTGATATAAATCACAGCAGGATCCTCTATGACCCACCTCCCAGAATATCGGAAATAAAAGCAAATATAAACAAATGGGACCTAATTAACCTTAAAAGCTTCTGTACATCAAAGGAAACTATTAGCAAGGTAAAAAGACAGCCTTCAGAATGGGAGAAAATAATAGCAAATGAAGCAACTGACAAACAACTAATCTCAAAAATATACAAGCAACTCCTGCAGCTCAAGTCCAGAAAAATAAATGACCCAATCAAAAAATGGGCCAAAGAACTAAATAGACATTTCTCCAAAGAAGACATACAGATGGCTAACAAACACATGAAAAGATGCTCAACATCACTCATTATCAGAGAAATGCAAATCAAAACCACTATGAGGTACCATTTCACACCAGTCAGAATGGCTGCGATCCAAAAGTCTACAAATAATAAATGCTGGAGAGGGTGTGGAGAAAAGGGAACCCTCTTACACTGTTGGTGGGAATGCAAACTAGTACAGCCACTATGGAGAACAGTGTGGAGATTCCTTAAAAAACTGGAAATAGAACTGCCTTATGGTCCAGCAATCCCACTGCTGGGCATACACACTGAGGAAACCAGAAGGGAAAGAGACACGTGTACCGCAATGTTCATCGCAGCACTGTTTATAATAGCCAGGACATGGAAGCAACCTAGATGTCCATCAGCAGATGAATGGATAAGAAAGCGGTGGTACATATACACAATGGAGTATTACTCAGCCATTAAAAAGAATTCATTTGAATCAGTTCTAATGAGGTGGATGAAACTGGAGCCTATTATACAGAGTGAAGTAAGCCAGAAAGAAAAACATCAATACAGTATACTAACACATATATATGGAATTTAGAAAGATGGTAACAATAACCCGGTGAACGAGACAGCAAAAGAGACACTGATGTATAGAACAGTCTTACGGACTCTGTGGGAGAGGGAGAGGGTAGGAAGATTTGGGAGAATGACATTGAAACATGTAAAATATCATGTAAGAAACGAGATGCCAGTCCAGGTTCAATGCACGATACTGGATGCTTGGGGCTAGTGCACTGGGACGACCCAGAGGGATGGTACGGGGAGGCAGGAAGGAGGAGGGTTCAGGATGGGGAACACACACACACAAAAAAAACACATTATTTTAAAATGCCTCCAAATGAATTTTTGGTATATAAAATATTTCTGATCCCTTTTTGGTATTGTTCTGGAGCTGATTTTGAGAAAATAACAGCTAGGTATGACATACTTAAGTTAATATATATTAACACCATGTTTGTAATGAATTGCATTAGAGTATTCAAAAAGTTGAGAGTGCTAAATTAAAGTATGCTTGATCTTTATGTTTGAATACTAATACTTTTGTTTGCTTCTCAGTATGAACCATATATTTAAATATAATAAACACTAGATCATACACACACTTTCAAGGACTGGCTTAATAGGAAATAATTTCCTAACAGCTTCAGCCAAAGAGAGTTTTAAGCATGAAGTATTATACAGTTTTTTGTACTCTAAATTTCATGTTAGACACCCAAGTTGTTTCTAAGGGAAGTAAATTTTTCTTTTCTATGAGCAATTTTACTGAGTTTATCTTCATAACTTAGAAGACTTGCTTTCCTTGGGAGAAGAAAAAGAGCGAGCTTGCTCACACATTTTTCTCTTCTAACATTTAACAGCTCTAATTAGGATAATAATCTCTCTTTATGGGAATTGCAAAGAAAAGGGGGACAATGCAACTCCAAAGAAGTATTATTAAAATGTCAGCCTCAAAAAAGCCATGTATTTTAAAGAACTCAGTTTCCTTGTCTCAGCATTACTTCCTCTTATCCATCTTACGGATAGAAGTGTCTTTTAGCTACTTATTTATATCTTTATAATAAAAGAAGTATACATTATCTGTTGTGCTATTTTGTAGACTTACTATTTTAAATTAAAAGTTTTAATACAGGAAGAATGGATAACAGGTGCCATGCCAAACATGATGACAGTGTTACATTGGGATAATATAGTATTTTTTATTTTATATGATTTTTTGCAAACAGAGATTACAATGGAGAACTAAAAATGGAACATGTCAAGAACTAAAAAAAAAATGTGCTCTTGAAGAGCCTAATATAGGCACAAGTCACAAATGTAAAACTTAAGTCCTTTATAATAAAATATTGTGTTCTATTGTAGTTGTTATATAACTAAAGCCATTATAGAATCAGATTAGGGAAAATTTTATATAGTTGGGGAGAAAAAGAATATTTGACAGGAAGAAAGCTTTCTGAATGGAGAGGAGAATATGTAACATTCTCCAAATATTCAAATAAAAGTGAAGAAAAAAATTGAGATCCACACTTGATAAAGAAGAGAGAAGCACTGACAAGTTTCATAAATAACACTGGTTTGAATTAATCAGGTAAAAATATGAGACTATCAGTAGATATTATGTAGAAATATGTCTTAATGATTTAATTAATCATGAACATATTCCTTATATTAGTATATATTTATCTTAATACAATGAGGAAAATGCTAGAAATAATAAAGAAAGATTTTCTTTATGAGAAAATATCAGCCATGAAGAAAATATTTTCACTAAGCACCAGGAAGGGTTTCATCATCTTGTTAAAGAAAATGATCTCTCCCAGCTCATAAAATATATCTGCTTGGCTCTAATTATGATACAAAATGAAGAAAATAAGTTTAGTTAAAGGAGAATAGTGAATTGAGCTTTGTTAAATCCCAAAGTAAATATAGAGTTAGTATCTATTTGTTCATTTTAGAATATGCTGTTTGTTTTTGTTCTGTCATTCAAAAATTCAATCAAGTGTGTTAAATGTCATCTGATTATTGATATTTTAAAAATGTTTTTCTATCCCAGTGAATTGAAGAGCAAGCTATCTAAATTATTTTTTGCATCAGAAATCTGCAATGATCAGTGTGTCACAGTCAGAAAGGATTATAGATTATGCACAATATTATACGACTACAAAGAAATGTCTCAGAGCTACTGCAGTTAAGAGAAAGTTAATATATTCCAGATTCTCAAGAATTCTCAGACTGTGTACTCCATTATTCATATTATATTGTATTATGTTATGTTGTCTTATGCTATATTTTCTTGGATTCATAAGTATCTGAAAATATATTTTGACAAATTAAGAACTACTTTATAAGATTTTTTTTAACAATACAAGACGAAGCATGATGTTATTTAGCTGCTAAATTGTGTCCAACTCATTTTCAACCCCATGAGCTGTAACCCGCCAGGCTCGTTTGACCATGGAATTTCCCAGGCAAGAAGACTGGAGTGGGTTGCCAGTTTTTTTCTCCAGGGGATCTTCTCCACTCAGGGATTGAACCCTCAACAGAGGATGAGATGATTGGATGGGATCATGGACTGGATGGACACAAGTTTGGGCAAGCTCCAGGAGATGTTGTTGGACAGGGAAGCCTGGCATGCTGCAGACGGTTGCAAAGAGTCTGACAGGACTGAACGACTGAACTGAACTGAACTGAACTCTTGCTCTGGCAGGTGGATTCCTTACCACTGAGTCACCAAGGAAATATATGATAAAGCATACTTTTAGCTATTTATGAAGTTCTCCCTTTAATAGTGCATAGCTCTAGGGCACATATGAATCTGTAATGCTAAAATCAGCAGGACGTAAAAAAACAAAAACAAACTATATTTGAAAGATGAATGATTCTTGAAGAGTCAAGGTGTTTTCAATTTCAGTTGTTGGAGACACTCATAAAACTAATTGGAAAGTAACTCAGTAAAAATATTAAGACATTCTTCATGTTTTTAAGGCATGTCTTCATTCTTTGAGACAGCATCCTGTGAGTCTTCTCACAGATAGTTAATTTAAATAAATACATTTTGGAAGAAACTAACCAATCAAATGAAACTAGCCAACCAAATCAGAATGTGTTACATATGGAATTTCACTTCCAATGACTAATTTACTGTTTGCTAAATAGATAATCTCCTCTTTAATTGTTCCATTAATTAATATCCTTTTGTAGAACTTATTGAATAACCTCCTTAAGGTAAGTCTGAATTGATTAGTTTTTAAGTAGCTTTTATTTCCCCCCTTTTGGAACAAACACACATAATAACTGCACAAGAGGTACAAAAGAACACACACTGAGAAATAAACCTCCCTTTCATTTACTTTAATTACCCAATTTGCCCACTGAGGGTAGGGGAAACAGTGTTATCACTTATGTCTTATCAAAGATGTATTTTATACATAAATGTATTTGGGGGGTTTTGTTGTTTTGTCTTATTTTAAAACAAGTACTGGACTACGAAGCCTGCTATACTGTACTTTATATGACTTTTGGAAAACTTTTACAACAACTTCTATAGAGAGGTTTCAAATATTTTAAAAATATTTGAATAGTGAATATTTGACTGTAACGCCATTGTAGATATATAATAATTGACCTAATAGATTAATTTGGCTCACTTGCAAGTATATATTTCTAACTCTGTCGTTTTTAGTTATGATTTATTTTTAATGAGGCATAATTTAGATATAACAATAAACTGTTAATGTAGACTATTTCAGTTACGATTGATGCATGCAAATCACTACAACCTTACTGTTAAACAACCATTTTGTTAAGTTCATAGACTGTGATTCAGGAATTTGGATTGGACATATCTTTACATACAATATCACATCTGGGAAATTTCATTTTTGGGGACTAATTGCCAGCTGGGTAATGGAAACATCTTGAGATATCCACCTACATTTGGTGATTGATGTGGACTGTTAGCTTAGACCTCACCTGGAACTGTGGGCCAGAACAACACATGGTCTGCTGCATGGCCTTCATCCCATTTAGCACAATAGTCATAGGGAATTAAAATTTGTTTCATCTACACTTCTTTTTTTTGTCTTAATTATGAAGTTAAATGGAATCACTGTTCACCAGTAGTCTTTTTGATGCAGCATTCTAATTTACCTTTTTAGCATTTTAGTTAGGGCTCTAGGAGTGGTTTTAAGAAGGTCTTAGCCAAGTTAAATCCTACAGATCTCTCAATTCTATCCTGGAACCAAAGGTTAGCAGGGCATATGCAATTGCTGTATAGTTCTTTTTTTTCCTAGAGTACTTGGTAGTCATAAAAAATCCCAGTGCTTCCACGGATTGGATGTTTCTATGGGGAAGTCAGAGACCATGCTGATAGTATGACATTTTATATAAATATCTGAAGATTTCTTTTTTATCCCCTGTTTATATGTGGGTGTTAGTTATTTTGTCTGTTTTATTTATCCTAGAATACAATTTCCCATTTCAGAGCATAGATTTAAGTATTTCTTGAGCAATGGAAAGTTTTCTTATTGCATTTAAATCTATTAGGATATGCTCAACATCACTCATTATCAGAGAAATGCAAATCAAGACCACTATGAGGTACCATTTCACACCAGTCAGAATGGCTGCGATCCAAAAGTCTACAAATAATAGATGTTGGAGAGGGTGTGGAGAAAAGGGAACCCTCTTACACTGGTGGTGGGAATGCAAACTAGTACAGCCACTATGGAGAACAGTGTGGAGATTCCTTAAAAAACTGGAAATAGAACTGCCTTATGATCCAGCAATCCCACTGCTGGGCATACACACTGAGGAAACCAGAAGGGAAAGAGACACGTGTACCGCAATGTTCATCGCAGCACTGTTTATAATAGCCAGGACATGGAAGCAACCTAGATGTCCATCAGCAGATGAATGGATAAGAAAGCGGTGGTACATATACACAATGGAGTATTACTCAGCCATTAAAAAGAATACATTTGAATCAGTTCTAATGAGGTGGATGAAACTGGAGCCTATTATACAGAGTGAAGTAAGCCAGAAGGAAAAGCACCAATACAGTATACTAACGCATATATATGGGATTTAGAAAGATGATAACAATAACCCTGTGTACGAGACAGCAAAAGAGACACTGATGTATGGAACAGTCTTATGGACTCTGTGGGAGAGGGAGAGGGTGGGAAGATTTGGGAGAATGGCATTGAAACATGTATAATATCATGTATGAAATGAGTCGCCAGTCCAGGTTCGATGCACGATACTGGATGCTTGGGGCTAGTGCACTGGGATGACCCAGAGGGATGGTATGGGGAGGGAGGAGGGAGGAGGGTTCAGGATGGGGAGCACATGTATACCTGTGATGGATTCATTTTGATATTTGGCAAAACTAATACAATTATGTAAAGTTTAAAAATAAAATAAAATTTAAAAAAATCTATTAGGATAGATTTGTTTTAAAAATAGACAGGAGTATGCATATTTTGGATTATGTTTGTCAGTCTTTTTTGTATTTATTGGTTTGTTTCCTAGTCTTTTTTGCTTTCCACCTTATTTTGTTCACTTATCTTAATCTGACCTCAACACCCTTTATTATTTAATAGTGCTTATCCCTTTTGTACAGTTATCAGTCTGGCCTCCATTTCTAAATGAATTACTTTTCAATTGTACTAGCTTTTAATTTCCTTCTATTTTTTGGCTTGTAGTCTCCAAAATTCTTGAATCTACACTTTGAGATAGAGGTTCCTTTTTCCCTTTTGATGTCTATGTCAAAGGTTATGTCCCATGGCAGTGTTTTTACTAGGAAGTTTTTTGGGTCTGTTTTTCCTTCTTTCTTCTCTCATTCCAATTTTCTTTTTTTCTGGAATTATCTTTGTAAGACTCAGTGCTATTTCTTTTTAATTATTGTGTATTTTGAATGTAGTCTTTGCTGCCTGGAGCAGCTATTTATAGGGTGTTCCTGTTAGGGTAGGGCCAGTTTCCATGCTTCATAATATCTGTTTCTTTTGGCACCAGGATTCAAGGATTTATTGTTGTTTTAGCTTCATTTTTCTTGTCCAGTTGATTTTTGTTGGTTTTTGTTTTGTTTTTTTTGCTTTTCTTTTCCACTTTTTGGCCATGCCACATGGTGTCTGAGATCTTAGGTCCCTGACCAGGGATCGCCCTCTGCTGTGGAAGCATAGTCTTCACCACCAAACTGCCAGGGAAGTCCCAATAAATTTCTAAAGACATAGAAAATCCTTTAAAAGCAGCATTCATCTTCTTCTTCACTCTGGCTCACCAGAAGATTGTTTTCTGGAAATACAGAATGTGTCTGTGGGTATCAACAAAGTCTAACCTCTCCTTCTTCTCCTTGATGACAAACTGGATTCAGGGAAGTTCCTAATATAAATCCATATGCATTGTTTCCATTCTTTCTAAAAAGGTGGGACCTCTGCTTGAGAATTGTGAGTAGCTTCACTGTGAGATCTTTATTCACAAGCATCTTCTCGGATCCTATCTGCCTCTCTGTTTATAGCAGTCTTTCCTCATGTATAGTTATTCAGACATATAAATATCTCTTAACATTATAAGAGTTTTTCCTTCAATTTCACATTTTTGCTTGAACCAACAAAGTCATTTTATGTCTCTGCCTAATATTTTATCCTTTGTTAATGGACAAATACTTGTAGTAATTTTTGTTACAAAGCTACTTGTTTAATGCTTCCACCGAGACAGTGTATAAAATGCAGACACATTACTTTGCCAACAAAGGTCCATCTAGTCAAATCTATGGTTTTTCCAGTAGTCATGTACAGAATATAAGAGCTGGATAATAAAAAAGGCTGAGCATGAAAGCACTGATGCCTTCAAACCCTGGTGCTGGAGAATACTCTTGAGAGTCCCTTGGACAGCAAGGAGATCAAACCAGTCAATGCTAAAGGAAGTAAACCATGAATATTCACAGGAAGGATTGATGCTGAAACTGAAGCTCCAATGGCTTGGTCACCTGCTGAGAAGAGCTGACTCATTGGAAAAGAAGACCCTGATGCTGGGAAAGATTGAAGGTAGAAGGAGAAGGGGACAATAGAGGATGAGATGGTTGGATGGCATCACTGACTCAATAGATATGAGTTTCAGCAAACTCTGGGAGATGGTGAAGGACAGGGAATGGAGCCTGGAAAGCTGCAGTCCATGGGGTTGCAAAGAGTTAGATATGACTGAGCGACTGAACAACAACAGCAACTCAACATCACTTCCAATGCCAAGTCTTTCCTGACTCTCCTGTTGGGACCTTTTGTTGCAGATAGAATTATCAGCACATCTTCAAACACATAAGTTCTTAGAGTTATGATTATCATAGTAGGTATACATAATTTTACATGCTTATCTCCCTTGCAAATTCTTTGAAGACAAAGACAATAGCTTATTCATTTTTTCATCCTCCAGTTAAAGCATAAGGAGTAAAGTATAATACACACCTAACAAATATTTCTTGAACTACTGATGTATGATATCTAATTGCCTATTTTATACATGAAAACACTGATTAGATTTGTTATCCTTTGGACATATTCTATACTTAATTATATTAATTGCTGATGATGCTGTGAGGAGTCTTTGATAAGTGGTTTTCATTTTTACCTGTGTTATCAGTGAGGAATCATTACAAATCATTCAGTTATAAAAATCAGGCCAGGTCTCCAATGATATAATCATGAGTTTTTTGTGTTTTCTCCAGTGTACAGTTAGTTGATTCTATTTTGTCATGAAGATTTTTATATCAACACTGGTATTCAATAAATATTTATCAGACAATATGAATTTAATTTTATTTTCAGTTCCTTCTGAGGAATACAAAAGATACTTTTAACACAGATCTTGTTCTCAAGAAACAAAAACTGTGGTAAGAGATAAGACTTGCATTTCTTAAATTTTTTTTTCAGATTAAAATATATAATGCAACATAAAGACAAAATTACAAAGCACTTATCATCTAAACATTTTAATATAACTGCAACTAACATTTTATAATATTCCATCACAGATTTTTTTTTTATCCCTATAGTAATACAGGAAAGAATAGTAGAGTGAATTATAGTACAGCTTTGGAGTTAACTGGAAGGTTCGCCTGTGAATAGTAACCTAATCCATTTAAAACTCATAGTTCACATCTACAAAATGGGGAAAATATAACTACTATATAAACCAATTAGCACAATTTCTCAGACATAAAAATATCCTAAAATATTTGCTGGTACCTCAGGTAGACTCTAGTCTAGGATAGATGACAACAACTGTAGTTAATCATTCTGTTTTTCTTTTCCTTAATTTATTTTTAATTGGAGGATAATTGTTTTACAATATTCTGTTGATTTCTGCCATACATCAACATGAATCAGTCATAGGTATACATATGTCCCCTCCCTCTTGAAGTTCTCTCCCATCTCCCACTCCATCCCACCCCACTGGCTTGTCACAGAGCCCTGGGCAATCATTCTCTTTGATAGATATTTTATACTTTTCCAATTTTTTTGGTTCCTTGTCTTTTATTTGTTTTGTTTACAATTAAAAAAATACAACTATAAATAATGCTCATGTGTACAGTTCCAAATATATTTATACAGCTATTTTTATACTCTTAGAAACAGATTTTTGCTATAAAATTCTTGAAGAACAACTGGATTTTGATAGGCTCATATCAATTATTTTGTTTTGCCTTCAGACCCTGGACAATTGTTGAACTTCTGCTTATTCTCTCAGGCTTTTAGCTTGAGAATTAGTAAATTGTTGAAGAGAAAGTTGTTCCAAATATTGGACTAACCAATTTATAGTTCTCTTTTCTTCAATATTATCCTCATAATCTCATTCTCTTCATGTTTTTCCAATGCCTACAGTTTTCCCTACTAAAATATATATATATATATATATATTTTTTTTTTTCCAGTTGTTTTTAGACGGAGATTTGGTTTACAACAGGTGTGTTCAACATCAAAAAAAATTTCTTGACAGGGTAAGCAAATCTAGTGTGATGATTATTTTCACACAGTGCTCTAGAAAATTTATTCTATTATTTTTGAATGGCACTGCTGTTAATTTAATTAGTTTTGGGTGAGAATGAAAGTGAAAGTGAAGTCGCTCAGTTGTGTCCAACTCTTTGCGACCCCATGGACTGTAGCCTACCAGGTTCTTCCCTCCATGGGATTTTCCAGGCAACAATACTGGAGTGGTTTGCCATTTCCTTCTCTAGGGGATCTTCCTGACCCAGAGATTGAACCCTGGGTCTCCCACATTGCAAGCAGATGCTTTACTGTCTGAGCCATCAGGGAAGTCCTAGTGGCTCTTTTTTTCATACGCACATCAATATTTGTCTCTCCCTACTTTTAAAATTGTTTTTTCCAATGAAATGTGGGTGTGCTGCATCTAATCATGAACTTAAAAAAAAAAGCATCCATTTTCATGTATTGTGCTTCCTAACAATCATATTTCTGTATTAGGAAATTTTTAGGCATTTGTTCCTCAAGTTTTGCTTTGCTTCAGTTCTCTCCAGACTTGTATTCTAGAACTATAATTAAACATATGTTCATTCTAGCCAGTATATATCTTAAATTATCTTTCATATATTTAACTTATTTTTCTCTTTTGGCTGACATTTCAAAAAATTATCTTCAGCTAGATATTTCTGTTCTTCAATTCATTCTACATTTGTGTTCTATGTTATGAAACTCATTCATTTTGTATTTTGTTTCAGCAATCATGTTTCATTTGTGAAAGTGTATTAGTTGATTTTAAGATTGTCTGATTATTAAAGAAAATATTTTATAGCATGCTGAAAGTTATGAATTCATTCAGTGTTTTCTTTTTCTTTTCAAACATAGTAGTCCTATATGCAGCCACTACCGATTCTAATATTTGCAAAATACGGTGTTCTAAAGTGGTCGTTATTATTGCTGACAAAACTTTCATGTTGTACTTTCTTGGATAGTTGTGGCTTTGATTGTCAATTCATATTTATTTGTGAGATTTGTGACTGATTTTGCCTGATGCTGAGGATTCTATCAACCCTGAGTCACTCTAGATCCCTTTAAAATTATGGCTTAATAAATGCATCTGGGTTTTAGCCCTTATAGCCTGTCCAAGTCTTACAATGACTGTCAAACAATTGTTATTGGCATTGCTCTGAGAAAGTCTTATTCCTACTGATTCTCTCACTGGTTCCAAATTAGAGTTTCAGGGTCAGGTATGGGGTAAAGTTTTTCTTTCTTTCTTTGTTTTCTTTCATTGAGTGTGGAGGGAAAAGAGTTAGCTGTAGTCTTTAAATCTTTGAAGATTGTCTTTAAATTTTTAAGTGTTAAGAAATACATTAACAACATTTCAGTCTAGGCCTACTTGTTTTGAGAAACATCTCACTTTGCCTTATAAATCTTTTAAGCATATTGATCTCCATACTAAAGCATGAATTTCTCAAATAAGGATACCTAGCCATCATTTTGTATTCACTATTTATTCTAGTACTTCACTAAATGTTCAATAAATGCCTTATTGATTAAAAAAAAACCCATTATTATTTGATTTTGTTCTAAAGACCCTCACTTTATAAAAGAAATTAAAATTTGAGATTAATATATTGTTCATGTTTCACTCACCTTTCAAATACATCTTATTTTTTTAACCCCTCCATTTATCACATTAGAAGGTGTAAGTCAAAGTCCTGAAAGGATATATGAAACCAGACTTATAAATGTTGATGTAACTGTTGAGAAAGAGGGAAGATTCTAATCCGAAGGAGTTTGTGAAACTGGGTTGAGAGTAGATGAGAAAGACTTTTCAGAATATCTGAGGAATACTGCACATGAGCAGATGAGGAAAGGGAGAAGTAGTGAAGATTGTCAGTATGATGGGAAGAATGGAAAATGACACTGCACACTGGTCTGATATATATGAACAGTCATATCTCTTACAAAAAAAACTTTTTTTTTTCCTTAGTGAACTTTAAAAATAATTCAAAAGGATGTTAAATGGAATGACATACCTTAAAGTTAAAGGTTAAATATTAAGAACAAAAAAATGGTAAGTGACAGTTAAGTGTGGAAAAAAAATGAAATATGGTGTGGGGAAATAAGTTTTCCCAAATATAAGTTCTTTCTATTTCAACCTTTCACTATTTTGAACTGTAGTTAAAGTCATGTCTAATTTAGGATCTAAACTGCAATTATTTAAAAGTTCTTCTCCGAGAGATTGCAAGACATAACTCAATAAAAAATGAAAGATTAATTGTTCAGTGAGTATTATTGCCCTCAATGGTATCTCATATATATAAAATCTATATTGCTTATTTAATCCAAGAAGAAATTTAATTTCAGCTAAGAAATGAAGGGTGTACATCCAAGAGAGTTCATTTTATTTTTCAAGAAGAATTCGTCTGATTTCTCAAACCATCAGCAAAATCAGGTCTAGACTCTATGCTCTGCTTCTTTTAAAGATATAGTGACTCTTGATTTCTGCTATAGTAAAAATGTTTTCTTTGATAGTGAATATAATTAGAAGTACTCAAAGGCTTGAGCAAGCAATGAAATTTGAAGTAGAGAAAATACGATTTTTTAAAAATTTTTTCATGTTTTTTTAAATTTATTTTTATTATTTTTATTTTTTAATACTTGCATTAGAAAAGAGTTCTTCTCTGAAAAAGAGCGGTCAGGAAATCTACCTTAATAGCCCAATATTAGTAGCATATGAGCAGAAATATGTATCATGTCTGAGCTGTACTGTAACCTGTGTGTAAGAAGAGATTAAATGTCAGATTTTAAAATATCCTTTGTTTTTTAAAAAAAAAAAAGAAATTTAACACCCATTCTTAAAATTAGAGCCATGTGGGTAGTCTAACATCTGCCTCCTGCTGCTTCTGTGCACAGTTGTTAAAACTGTCTTAATCAATCTGGAATTAATCTTATACTTTATTTAATGCATATATATATATGTGTGTGTGTGTGTGTGTGTGTGTGTATACACTTGTTATAGGATAGTAAATCTCATTTTATGTCCTCTCCTCTGAAGTGATTCTTACGTAGAACAAAATCCAATTTCAATTCAGGCTCATTATGCTAACCTTTATGCAAGGTATTATTCAGGAATCATTATTGAGACAACTATCCCAAGACCCTGAATAATGGATAAAAAAATAAAACTGTATAACTACTTGAAGTCACCTCTGTGTTCACTTTGTATATAATTCAAATGTTCATTGAACTCTTTGGTTTACAAGTTGCAATAGATGGTAGTTGATCTAAAATCTTTATAAACTCCAGTTCTAAATAAGTATTAGAGATGTAACATACAACACGGTAAATGTAATTAACACTGCATCATGTTTATAAATGAAATTTACTAGAGCAAATCCTAAGAGTTCTCATCATAAGGAAAAAAAATTCTGCTTTTTGAATTTTGCATCTCTATGCGATAATGATTGTTCACAAAACTTCCTGTGGTTATCATTTCTTGATGTTTGTAAGTTAAATCTTTATGCTATACACCTTAAACTAATATAGTGCTGTATGTCAATTATATCTCAATAACCTGGAAGAAAAATGTCACTAAAAATAAACATAAGTGTACATAGATATATTCCTTATAAACCCAGATAATTTTCATTTTACATTTACCAATTAGTGTTTAACATCTCTGTTTTTCCTGATGTGCAATCATAATGGTTATATGTACTCATGTTGGTAGCCTAATGAACTTGATACTTGAACAGTTTTATTCACCTGAGTCTACTATTAATAGTTCAGACAGTTTCACAGAACTGATGATGTCTATGTTAATTCCCTCTTTGAAGGCTATATGATGTAATAAGGATGAACAACTTTTTTTACTGTTATATGTAAAAAAGAAAACCAGCTTCTGTTTACATGTCTTCAGAATGGAAAGGTGGCTGCCTTTGGGATAGATGAATAATGAACTTGTGCAGAGTTTTCAACATAGGTATATGTCCTTTCCTGCCTTTTGAAAGAAGAGATTTTTAGGAAAGGCCAGCAAAAAAATTTGGTTTTGGCAGTATGCCTGTTGAAGCAACGTTTTTACCATATATGTTAATCTATTTGGTTGTTGCTAGTTTTTTCTCCTTCCCACCTGCCCTTTTCTTAAAATAGAACACTAAGCTAAAAAGGGTAATTATGAGTAAATGGGAATGATGCCATCTTATTTAATTGCTTACTAAGGACATTATTTGTTAATTAATATTATTGAACATGTAACACCAATCTGAATATTAGTGACTTCATGAATATAAGCAGAGATTTCATGTAATTTTTAAAAAAAACTAGTACATTTTTATAAAATAGATGTTATAGAAGGGAAAATATATATGTTAGAGCTATTATATTAATCTTGAAGCATGTAAATAAAAACTAACTAACCACTTAACTGCTACTGTTCTATTTTGGGGGGCGCAATTTAGCAATTACTGGATTCATCCTGTTGCTTTTATTTTTTTTTTAATTTTATTTTATTTTTAAACTTACAATATTGTATTAGTTTTGCCAAATATCGAAATGAATCCGCCACAGGTATACCCACGTTCCCCATCCTGAACCCTCCTCCCTCCTCCCTCCCCATACCATCCCTCTGGGTTGTCCCAGTGCACCAGCCCCAAGCATCCAGTACCGTGCATCGAAACTGGACTGGCGACTCGTTTCATACATGATATTATACATGTTTCAGTGCTATTCTCCCAAATCTCCCCACCCTCTCCCTCTCCCACAGGGTCCATAAGACTGATCTATACATCAGTGTCTTTTTGCTGTCTTGTACACAGGGTTATTGTTACCATCTTTCTAAATTCCATATATATGCGTTAGTATACTGTATTGGTGTTTTTCTTTCTGGCTTACTTCACTCTGTATAATAGGTTCCAGTTTCATCCATCTCATTAGAACTGATTCAAATGTATTCTTTTTAATGGCTGAGTAATACTCTATTGTGTATATGTACCACAGCTGTCTTATCCATTCATCTGCTGATGGGCATCTAGGTTGCTTCCATGTCCTGGCTATTATAAACAGTGCTGCGATGAATATTGGGGTACACGTGTCTCTTTCCCTTCTGGTTTCCTCAGTGTGTATGCCCAGCAGTGGGATTGCTGGATCATAAGGCAGTTCTATTTCCAGTTTTTTAAGGAATCTCCACACTGTTCTCCATAGTGGCTGTACTAGTTTGCATTCCCACCAACAGTGTAAGAGAGTTCCCTTTTCTCCACACCCTCTCCAGCATTTATTGCTTGTAGACTTTTGGATTGCAGCCATTCTGACTGGCGTGAAATGGTACCTCATAGTGGTTTTGATTTGCATTTCTCTGATAATGAGTGATGTTGAGCATCTTTTCATGTGTTTGTTAGCCATCTGTATGTCTTCTTTGGAGAAATGTCTATTTAGTTCTTTGGCCCATTTTTTGATTGGGTCGTTTATTTTCCTGGAGTTGAGCTGTAGGAGTTGCTTGTATATTTTTGAGATTAGTTGTTTGTCCGTTGCTTCATTTGCTATTATTTTCTCCCATTCTGAAGGCTGTCTTTTCACCTTGCTAATAGTTTCCTTTGATGTGCAGAAGCTTTTAAGTTTAATTAGGTCCCATTTGTTTATTTTTGCTTTTATTTCCAATATTCTGGGAGGTGGGTCATAGAGGATCCTGCTGTGATGTATGTCGGAGAGTGTTTTGCCTATGTTCTCCTCTAAGAGTTTTATAGTTTCTGGTCTTACGTTTAGATCTTTAATCCATTTTGAGTTTATTTTTGTGTAAGGTGTTGCTTTCTTTAAAGAGCATGTCTTAAAATTAATGAACCTTCTACTCCCTTTGAACATACTGATTTCACAGAAGAGAGGAAATAATCATCATTCCAATGAGGAAAAGCATTTGTACATCTATATCTATATTTATTTCTATACTCCATATTAAATGTGTTCATTTTGAAAGCATATACATAGCTATAGTAAAAAAATATTCCTAACTTTCTACCTTCTAATCACTTGGTAAAACTATAAATATGACAACATACATACATATGTGAGTGTCTTATCTGCCTATGTGTGTGTACATATTTCATGTATTTTAATTTCTAAAATAATATATGGGGCTTTCCTGGTTGCTCAGTGGTAAAGAATACACCTTCAATGCAGGAGCCGCAGGAGATGCAGGTTCAATCCCTGGGTGGGGAATATCCCCTGGAGAAGGACATGGCAGCCCACTCCAGTATTATTTCCTGGAAAATCCCAATTTTTTTGTTAATTATCTAGAAGCACCTTGAGTTCACTTTCAGTCATTCGTCTCCTATTTCATTAATATAGTGAGGCTTAAAATTAAACATTTTATCTCCTCCTGGTAAAGTGCACTTAATCCTGAATTCAGTTCAGTTCAGTCACTTAGTCGTGTCTGACTGTTCGCGATCCCATGAAGCACATCACGCCAGGCCTCCCTGTCCATCACCAACTCCCAGACTTCACTCAAACTCATGTCCACCGAGTCGGTGATGCCATCCAGCTATCTCTTCCTCTGTCATCCGCTTCTCCTCCTGCCCCCAATCCCTCCCAGCATCAGAGTCTTTTCCAATGAGTCAACTCTCCGCATGAGGTGGCCAAAGTATTGGAGTTTCAGCTTTAGCATCAGTCCTTCCAATGAACACCCAGGACTGAGCTCCTTTAGAATGGACTGGTTGGATCTCCTTGCAGTCCAAGGGACTCTCAAGAGTCTTCTCCAACACCACAGTTCAAAAGCATCAATTCTTCAGCACTCAGCTTTCTTCACAGTCCAATGCTCACATCCATACATGACCAGTGGAAAAACCATAGCCTTGACTTGACAGACCTTTGTTGGCAAAGTAATATCTCTGCTTTTGAATATGCTATCTAGGTTGGTCATAACTTTCTTTCCAAGGGGTAAGCATCTTTTAATTTCATGGCTGCAGTCACCATCTGCAGTGATTTTGGAGCCCCCAAAAATAAAGTCTGACACTGTTTCCATTGTTTACCCATCTATTTGCCATGAAGTGATGGGACCAGATGCCATGATCTTCATTTTCTGAATGTTGAGCTGTAAGCCAGTTTTTCACTCTCCTCTTTCACTTTCATCAAGAGGCTTTTTAGTTCCTCTTCACTTTCTGCCATAAGGGTGGTGTCATCTGCAGATCTGAGGTTATTGATATTTCTCCCAGCAATCTTGATTCCAGCTTCTGTTTCTTCCAGTCCAGCATTTCTCATGATGTACTCTGAATATAAGTTAATTAGGACAGTGAAAATTTTTATCCCTATAATTTGAATCTTGAGTAGTGCCCTTGACTGTAAGTCCTCTCAGTTTATCCAGTGTATGATAGAAATATTCTTGCCTGTTAATTGAAAAATGTTGGGAAACAATGACTACAGTTTCTTTCCTTCTATTGTATATTACATTTGTTCTGCGTCTCCAGTGGGATCCAAATATTATGCTCCTATTTAGACAGTTTTGAAGCTAGAATCATGACAAATTTTCAAGAAAATGGGGAGCAAGGAAGAAGAGATTTTTAACTTCACTTTGACTTTTAAAAACAATTTCAATCATTAATGGCTTTGACTTGAATTGTACTATAAAGAAAAAAAAGAAAATTATTTCTTCATGAAACAGTTATTCCCTACCAATTACTGCAATGGGATAAAAAGAGTAATTCAATGAAGTTAGTTTTTTTGTTCTAATGATTCTTAAGAGAGTGTAAACAAAAAATAATTTTCATTTTCACCATTGTGTTATCCAAGTAAAGAGCAAGTAATAGTTGGATTTGATAATTTGTGTCAGGGAAGTGTCTAATTTCCTTGGTTCTGTCTTGCTGCAACAAAAATTTGAAGCAACAGACAGACCAGGTTTATGACTCAGTTTTATTTGGCAAGCAATGGAAAATACATCCTGTAGCAGTGAGGGCAGGCTGACCCAAAAGACATGAAGAGAAGAGATCCGAGGCTCAATTTTGGTTCCTCTTTTTATATCTTTTTCCCCCAACCCTGAGCCTACCCTATGTAAATTGGGATAGCCAGGAGGCCTGTTGTTTTACATGAGGTTCTCACTCTGGTCCTTGGACCTTCCTTTGTTCTATTTTTGTGAGCTTTTCCCTTCTTTGTCTTTTTGGTTCAGTTCAGTTCAGTTCAGTTCAGTCGATCAGCCGTGTTTGACTCCTTGTGACCCTATGGACTGCAGCATGCCAGGGTGCTGTCATCACCAACTCTTGGAATTTACTCAAACTCATGTCCTTTGAGTCAGTGATGCCATCCAACCATCTCATCCTCTGTCATCCCCTTCTTCTCCCACCTTCAATCTTTCTCAGTATCAGGGTCTTTTCAAATGAGTCAGTTCTTCACATCATGTGGCAAATATTTAAGCCTCAGCATCAGTCCTTCCAATGAACATTCAGGACTGAGCTCCTTTAGGATGGACTGGTTGGATCTCCTTGCAGTCCAAGGGACTCTAAAGAGTCTTCTCCAACACGATAGTTCAAAAGCATCAATTCTTTGGCACTCAGCTTTTTTATAGTCCAACTCTCACATCCATACATGACCACAGGAAAAACCATAGACTTCACTAAATGGACCTTTGTTGGCAAAGTAATATCTCTGCTTTTTAGTATGCTATTTAGGTTTGTCATAACTTTTCTTCCAAGGAGCAAGCATCTTTTAATTTCAAGGCTGCAGTCACCATCTGCAGTGATTTTGGTGCCCCCAAAAATAAAGTCAGACACTGTTTCCACATCTATTTGCATGAAGTGATGGGACTGGATGCCATGTCTTTGTCTTTTAGCCACTGCTATTTTGGACTCCTTTTTCCTATTCTAACTACCTCACAATTTGCTTCCTATTTTTTATGAGAGACAGAGTGATGCACAGTTTATTTTCTTCCTCAATCCAGATGGATATTTGAAATAATTTTTCTTTTATCCAAATTAATAAAAAAAAAGTAACACGGAGGCCTGGATGTCAAGTCATCTTACACTTAGTCAAAATGGCAACATGTATTTGGAATAAATAATCTCATTTTATTTAATATTGTTCAGTTATTCCAGAGTAAGTGGTAACATTTTTGTTTTGTTCCAGTTTCAGTCCTCAGAAATTTGTATTTCTAAGAGATTCATTTTATGCACTATTGGTCATGTAAAGCAAGACAAAATTTTGAAGTAATCATGTGGGGTATAATCACAAGTGTTCTAGGAGTGGACTACAAATACTATAAAGCTTTATACTATTGAACATATTTGAGGAACTGTACACTTTTCAGTGTAACATATGTCATCCTTAACAATGCAATTTAGAAAGCAAAGGAACAAAATAAAATATTGTGCCATCATATGTACAGGTAAAATGGACAGATTCTCTAGAAAAATTGAAACCATGTTTAAGTATATAATTAACAAGACCCTTCTAACATTAATACCAGCATTTGTTGATGATAGAGTTTTCTATAAAGTTCCTTATAAATAACTTAATAGTACTTGGACTATATTAGGTTTGTTGTCATATGTCATATAAACAGTTGTGCAAATCTTTGACCCATAACTAGTTCCCTACAGAACTTTATGTGTCAACAAATCAGGGCAGACATTTTTTGATGTGACAACAAGTTCTGAGAAGGCAATTTGGGCAAAAAAAATCTCTGGACAAATTCTCCAAAGCATTTCCAATTACTTGGTGTGTCACTGATGGATTTTTATTTCACTCTTGAAATTAGTAACATACACAGCTTGAACCAACAAAATCCTACTCCTTACTCTGATTGTGTCAGCAGTTAAACTGAATCTTATTTATTTTACTGCTTGATGAATTGAAGAATAAACAATTAGTCACAAATATTCCTTTCCTTTTTCTAATACATGGTGGATGTTCTTATATACATGATGTCATTGATGGATATTTATTCCACTTCTGTAAATAATGATGCATAAAACTTTAACTGCAGATACATGCCTCGTCCACTCAAAGCATAAAAATGTAATTGCCACATTGCTGAGAGATAATGGAGTGCATCACTTTAGGATCCAGATACTCCCTGTTAGTTTCTTTCTTAGAAAGATTCATTAGTCTATGTAACTACCGCTTTTGCTTAGAGAAGTGCACTGCAGAGACACTGAAGAGCTTTCTCCCCATTACATCATCAAATTCTAAGGTGTTAGGGCTGGGGCTTTTTGTTCATGTTATACTCCCAACATCTAAAGCAGCTATTGGCATGGCTATTTGCTGAATCAATAAATTAAATGTTCATAGGGATAAAGTCTATTAAAATAAACCATTCATTCGTCTACTCATTTTTTAAAAGTAGTTTTCACACCTGTCTAAAATTCCCCTTTTCATAGAGATTTCAGAATCCTCCTGTCTGACCTTTCTCCTGCCACTCTTTTGGAATTATTATTCCAATTCCAATATAACATTTCAATCCTTGCTTTGAATTTTGTGTTTTTCCTGTGATGCTTGATCCTGCTGATGACTCTATTCTTGAAATTATTATATTTTTAAATTAAAGATACTTCTTTTTTCTATTTTTTCCTTGTGCTCTATCTTTAGCCATCTTCTCATCCAAAACTTCATCTACATCTTGTACATAGATTATTTTCCCAGTCTTAAGCCACCTAATCAATTCTCCATATTCTATAAAAATTCTTTTAAAATATGTCTGTTTAAGTCACATCCTTGCTTAAAATATTTCAATATTTTTATCATCTCTAATACTAAATCTCAGCATAGCATGCAAAACTCTTCCATAGCCATCATTACTCCCAAGATTATTCCCTTCCTGACTCATATATAAGCCCTACACTTTAGATGAATTTATGGTACCAATTGTGGTTCTCCAAGTGAGTCATGATTTTTCATACCTATTGACATGTTGGTTTTCTCTCTTTGGACAGAAGCTTTCTCCTTCTTTACCAGCATTTGAATGCTGATCCATCATAGATGACTTAGCTCAAATTTTACTTCCTCAACTCCTCTCACAGAATAAGCACTCCTTCAGCTTGCTTCTCTTGAAAAAATTTGCATAACACAGTGTTGCATTTTCTTTTCTTTTCAAAGCGCACTATCCTTTTTTTTTTTTTTTTACAGTATTTTTGATACTTAAAAACTGCCTCAAGGCTTTTGAGATCTTAGGCCCCCAACCAGGGATTGAACCTTCACCTTCAGCAATGAAAGCATGAAGTCCTAACCACTAGACCACTTGGGAAGTCCAATGATGCACTTTCTAATTGCCGTTTCAGTACAGATATATTTCCTCTACTATATTTTAAATGAATTATTTAAAAGTAATGAGTGAAGTTGCTCAGTTATGTCCAACTCTTTCCAATCCCATGGACTATAACCCACCAGGGTCCTCTGTCCATGGGATTTTTCCAGGTAAGAATACAGGAGTGGGTTGACATTTCCTTCTCCAAGAGATCTTTCCAACCCAGGGATTGAACCCATATCTCCTGCATTGTTGGCAGACCCTTTACCATCTGAGCTACCAGGGAAGTCCAAAGTAATGAGTGCATTCTTCTACCATATAACTGACAAAAATCTTACTTAAAAGACTGAAGTAAGGAATGAAGCCAAGATACAAAACTTAAAAATTTATAGGCATAGCCAATGCACCAATTTCTTTATGTTAAAAATTTTAATAGCTATACAGGAAAGAGATTGTGTACTGAGATAAATTTATATATGGTATTTGAAAACAGGAATAATTTTTTCCCCTAAATTATGATTATAAAATTGACAAAATAAGTCTTTTTAAGTCAACTCTAAATTTGCAAAATTCTAGAGACTTGAGTGTATTAAGAGATTTAATGGCATGAATAAAAAGGCTTTAAGTTGAAATATGATGGAGAGAGAAAAATATCATGAGAACTATTTAATATTAGACACTATGAAGAAAAATAGGAATAGCAGAGAGTAAAGAATATTTGATAAATCTCTCAGTAATTTTCAGTGAAATCCAACACAGGATGATGAGAATATAGCAGTCTCATTATAAGATATCTGCCTACTGGTACCCAACATGTAAGTCATTTCAGAACAAAGTGAAGATATGTGTGCCTGTATTTGTACATATATCTTGGGCACCTATAGAAGCTCCATTTTTTTTTTTAATCTAGCAAATCTGGTACAGAATTCACTGGATGACCTTATAAGAAATTTCTTCTCTCTAAGGATTATAAACGAAGACTTTATGGACATGAGTTTGAGCAAACTCTGGGAGATAATGAAGGACTGGGCAGCCTGGTATGTTGCAGTTCATGGGGTTGCAAAGTGTCATACACAATTTAGCAAATAAACAGCAATGACAGCAATAGCACTTGGCACGTTGAAAATATAACAAATAAGGAAGAAGTAGTTACTAACACTGAAGAAGCTGGAGACAGTGACCAAGTCATCTTTGTGCTAGTTATTGAATGCAATTCTTGACATCAAACTGTTTAGGGAAGTGATGATGATAGTAAATTAGAACAAACTGTCTTGAGAGAAATATTGACATGATGTCAACTGATGTCAATATTTACAGTGATTCAAGCTTGCAAGGGCTTCCTTGATAGCTCAGTTGGTGAAGAATCCACCTGAAATGCAGGAGACCCTGGTTCAATCCCTGGGTCCAGAAGATCCCCTGGAGAAGGGAAAGACTACCCACTCCAGTATCCTGGCCTGGAGCATTCCATGGACTGTACAGTCCATGGGGTCACAGAGTCAGACACAACTGAGCAACTTAAAAAAAAAATAAAAGGTTGCAAGATAACAAAACTTCACAATATATTACAATCAATCATAAGGAATAATAAATTTTTTTCCATAAAAAAGAAAAGAATCTATATCAAATCTTTAAACACTCAGAGAGGATCTTGGACATTAAAAAAAAATCATAGAATTAAATTGGGCTTTAATTTTTAGCTATCTAGAAAATAAACTATCTACAAATTTTTTAATGTCTAAAAGTTAAATTTTATTGTAGTGTCCTGGGAGTATACAGCCTAGATGTCAGTCATCTGAGTCAGAATATATTGAATGACACGAACATTTTTATCTGCAGTAATTTATATAGGCCCTTGTTGTGCTTTATATTCAGAGGAAAATTTTGTTAATTTTTTTTGAGATCATAACACAAGCTACAACTTGTTTTTGAGAAATAGTAAAAGGAATTTGACATATTTATTGTGGATAAAATATTACTAATAGGAATAATTAGGAATATATAATTCTTTGAAGTCTTTCAATTTCTAAAAATTAAATTCACTTAATATTACTTCAGATGACAAAGGAAAAAGAAGAGGCTGGTTTTAAAAAGACTTACTGATAGTCAGTTCTGACCAACCAAGACAGAATGATTTTGGAAACAGACATATCTCCCACTAGAAACATACAATAAAGTGATAAGAACAGATACTACACTTGACCTTAGCTAAATGATAAGGGATTGGTCTCCAAAATTTAGAAAAAGCTTATGATATTTAACAGCATCAAAACAAACAGCCCACTCAAAAAGTAGCAGAGACCTGAACAGACATTTCTCCAAAGAGGACATGCAGATAGTCAACAGACATAAGAAAGGATGTTCAACATTGCTAGTTATTAGAGAAATGCAAATCAAAACTATAATGAGACATCATCTCACAGCAGTCAGAATGGCTATCATCAGAAAATCCACAAGCAACAAATACTGAAGAGGATGTGGCAAAAAGGGAATGCTCCTACACTGTTGGTGGGAATGTAAACTGGTACAGCCACTGTGGAGAACATTATGCAGGTTCCTTCAAAAGCTAAAAATATAGCTACCATATGACCCTGTAATCCCACTCCTGGGCATATATCCAGACAAAAACATGATCTGAAATGATACATGCATCCCAATGTTCATTGCAGCACTGTTTACAATAGCCAAGACATGGAAGCAACCTAAATGTCCATCAACAGTGGAATGGATAAAGAAGATATAGTACATATATACAATGAAATATTACTCAGCTATTGTAAAGAATGAGATAATGCCATTTGCAGCACTGTGGATGGACCTAGAGAGTGTTACAGAGTGAAGTAAGTCAGACATAAAAGGAGAAATATCATATGACATCCCTTATATGTGGAATCTAAAAAGAAATGAGACAAATGAACTTACTTACCAAACAGAAAAAGACTCACAGACTTAGAAAATGGCCTTAGAGTTGCTGGGGTAAAGGGACAGCTAGGGAATTTGGGAGGATCATGTACACACTGCTGTATTTGAAATGGATAACTAACAAGGACCTATTGTATATAGCACATGGAACTCTACTCAAAGGTATGTGCCAGCCTGGATGGGAGGGCTTTTGGGGGAAAATGGATGCATATATATGTATGACTGAGTCCCTTCACTGTCCACTTGAAACTACCAGAACATTGTCAACTGCCTAGACCCCATTACAAAATAAAAAGTTTAAGTTTGAATAAAAAGATACCTACAATAAGTCTCAGCTATGTCAGAAATGTTGAAGAATTCATACAAATAATTTCTTTATTTTTATGACTCAATTTTTTATGTGTTGATTTTCTATATTTTTATTTTATAATAATTTTTCTTCTTCAGCTAGAATTAAGTTATAAACACTCAAATTGGAAGAGTAAAGTAAGGTTAATTGATTTGTAGCATCACTACTCAGAAGTGCCTAGAACGCTCTGTCTGTCCACACACACTTTAACAGATTGCATTGACTTTGGGGGAGAAAAACTCCAAGCTTCACTTTTTCCTTATAACCTAGATAATTTATTGTCAGTTGAAAATATAAAGCTGGACATATTTTCACACTGTGTATGTAAGTTCTATTTTACATTTGGGATAACTATTTCAAAATATGGAAATAGAACTGGAAAGATAACAACAGTTGCCCTCAAAAAGACAAAGCCATAAATATCAATGTGCTGACATCATTCCTTCTTCCCTCTCTTTCTTGTCATCCATTTCCTTTCAAATTTTTATTAACTTAACTTTTCCAGGACTCAATTAACCACAGAAATAGAATACTAAGAAAGTATACTTAAAATTATAAAAATAAAAATGCTATTATTTAATAATGCCGACATGAAAGCTATAATGTTAGTAATTTGTGATAGAGCCCTATTTTGTAGATATGTAAAGTGAAAATCTAAAGGAGGAAGTGATTGACTCTTTGCAAATATAATGTCTGAGTTGGATATTGAATTCTTGAATGTTGTTTTAGTTTACCATAGAAATAAATGACTGAAAAGAATTATAGGAAGAGAGGTTTTCTTCTATAAGGGCACACAAGCATGAGATCAGATGACTCATTGAGAAAAGGGCCGATTTGGCGCGGCTGAAGATTACAGTGGAAAGAGGATAGACATTGTGAGAAACGAAGCTAGAGGATAAGCAGGTTCTATAACCTACAGGAGTAGTTTGCCTTACAGAATGCATGAGTTCTGCAGTTGATAGCAACTCATCAAAGGGCTTCAGGGAAACAAATAGCATGGGGAGATTTGATACTTAGAAGACTCTAACATACAAGTAATTGGTAATGGATGGTGATGGAGGGCAGGAATGGACTTAAAACTCTTTTTAATAGTGCAGATGCAATGTGATAACACTCAGATCTAGAGCAGTGCAATGGAGAGCAGACAGATTCAGCATATTGATCAGTGTTGATAGAATTTAATAGCCTTTTGGAAGTTGTGGGTGAATGAGATTTAGGGATTGTTCTGGCTAATTTCAAATATTTTTCATGGTACTATTAAGCAAGATGGAAAATGTTAGAGTTGGATCTGGTTTTGAAGGATGAATGGGATTATGCTGATAATGTAGGGTGACTACTACTTAGCAACTTAATAATAAAAGTATGAAAATGTCTATAGTTGCTGAAAGGACCATTCATATGTCAGACTTTTAAGAATAGCATCACACTCTCCAAATTTTTCCTTCATAATTCCTTCTCAGGCTATTTTTCAATATCATTGGACACAGTCCAATGTCTTGATTAACAGGTCAGAAACAGTCCATATTTGCCTCTTTTACTATATTAATTGGGGTTCCCTGGTGGCTCAGAGGTTAAAGCATCTGCCTCCAATGCGGGAGACCAGGGTTCGATCCCTGAGTCGGGAAGATCCCCTGGAGAAGGAAATGGTAATCCACTCCAGTACTCTTGCCTAGAGAATCCCATGGATAGAGGAGCCTGGCGGGCTACAGCCCACGGGGTCGCAAAGAGTCGGACACGACTGAGCGATTTCACTTCACTTCACTATATTAATTATACAGTTTCAGAAATGTTTAATTTTTAAATAATATTTCTGAGATGTTATATGTTTCCTTCCTCTTTTTGTTATATTAATCTATCTTTTTGTAAATGGAAACTAATATCTGTTACTAGAAAAGGTTAATAAAACATATAACATAGGATACTTCTTCAATCGGTTGTTTCAGTCATTGTTATTGCTTAAAATACATATTCATAGGTCCCTTCCCCAAAATCCAATAGCAGCTTTTGTCCTCATTTTTTTTTTAACTTATCTCTCCTTCACATATTCTGTTTCAATCACTAATCTTGCTATTCCTCATGACTACTGCACAAGACTTTTATTTAGTAATTTTGTTTGCATTATCCCCCAAGTTATTTGTAAGACTTTCATCTCAAGGAGGCCTACCTGGTAAACTATTTAAGTTAAAATACCTCGCATTCCCTCTGATCTGATTTTTTTTGTAATATTATTTTATACTTTATATCATCTTTTCAATTTTGCTTATTTATTATCCCTCTTTTTCATTAGAATATATATTCGATAAATATATACACATATAAAATTTTTTTCTTTTGTTGTCTGATATATTTCAGGTGCCTGGAACACTGCCTGTCATAAGTAATGCTCAATGAATTAATTTACTGAATGAAATCTTTGCAGTTGGAAACCAAGAAACTTGACTATTGAAAATCACAAACTCCTGACCTAAAGAGTAGCATATGAATTTAAACAATAATACTCTTTAACAGAAAATAGAAAATTGTTCTGGCCAGAAAATATATTGAACCTTCTTGTTATGTTAGTTAAATGGTCTCTTTTGTCCTGGAATAAGAAAGGTTTGTCTTTTAACAGGCATAAAGCTATCTGATCTTATGCTGTTTCAAGGATAGAAGAGATTGCAGTTCAGTTTTTATTAAAATTAGTCAAACTTTTAATTTTTGTCTTAAGCAGGTATGACACCTCAACTTAAGAAGACATGATATGATGGCTTACTTGCTATTTTTATATTTATTTTTCTGACCCTCTCAGTACTTAAAATTTGACTGCAACCTATAAATGGAGTTCTATCTTATCCACAGCATTACAACACTTGGGTCTTCAGTGCAACTTGTAAGAACAGTTTCCTCCTTTGTATTTTGTCTCCCATGGTACTATTTCTGATACTAAGTAAGAAGAGCAGTAGCATTTAGCAAGTCAGGCAACTGAAAAATCAAGTTTAGTATAATGAACACAATGAATACTTTAACCTTTGTGATGACAAAATGGCTAAAGTATGTTACCAAGTTAGATTAGAGATAGTAGATTTACTAAATCTTATAGAAATGGTTTTGAGGCATGTAGCCAAACTTATAGTAGATGGAGACAGAGATGATAGATAGGTAGATAGACAGATAGACAGGGATAGATGCTTTTAGAAAGAAACAGTGTTTTATTTACTTGTCTTTGGAGTAAATTCAGTTACTGCCAATCCTTGAGTCTGACTTCTTTTCTCCAATTCCTATTCAAAACTCCTACCTTGATATCCTAGCTCATGCTGCCTTACTTTGCACCATGTTATAAACCATTATGGGGAATATGAAACTCTTCTCTATTTTCATAAAATAGATATTTATCTACTTAATTTAAATTATTATGTTTAATTCTGCCTAAGCATCAGATGATGAAGATGAACTTTTATGGTATTTTTCACAATGATTTTTACCATAGAAAAGTGGTAAGCAGTATATGGCAGATGTCAATATTCACAGTTCAAACCCACACCCTTACCCTCTTAACTAGTCAGGCGTAGACTTCAATATTAAAATACTATGAGGAATGTACTTGAGAAAGAAAGTGATCAAATGGTATCCCAATATATTTAGATATGACAATATTATTGGAAAGAGAAGATGTATTATACATGAGACATTAATTTAGCATACTATTTCATAATTGCATTTTTTTTTTATTTGACTCTAGGGCGCTCTGGGAACAGCAGCTGATTTACTCTGTATTTATTTAAGTCCTAGATGTCTAATCTCCCAAACTGGCACACATATGGAAGAGAAACAGCAGCTAAAAATGATAAGGGGATTGTATGGAGTGCATTTCAGAATAGAACCAGGGCAGGATAGGAAGCATAAATCCTCAAGTCTTTTAGATTTGCAGAAGCAATGTGCAGTTTCAGAAGATTGTAAAATACCACTTTTTCTACATTCTCCATAATTTTCAGTCCCCATGTACTTCTATCATATATGTATATGTCATATATATATATATATATGTGTACATCCACACGTACTATTATATGATAGCATTCTTTCTCTCTCATTTTTGTTTTTCTAATTAAATCTTCAATAAACAGGAAAGTAAAGCCACTATCCAAGAATTTTTTAAAATGGACTACATATAAAGCATTGTATGTCCTTATTCTCCTTATTTATTATGAGAATTGACTCTAAAAATTTAGATTTTTTTGAAGAATGCTTTGTCCATAAATGAAACTCATTGTAAATTATGAAACTCTCTCTATATATGTGTTTTTGTGATAGGCAGAATAATGGCCTCTCAAAGATATCCACATCCTAATTCCAGAACATAAATTTATGTTAAATGGCAAAGAGGAATCTAGGTTGGAGACGGAATTAAGCTTGCCAATTAAGTGTTTACAAAATAGGAAGATTATCCTGGATTATCTGTGGTGTGTTAGTCGCTCAGTTGTGTTTGACTTTTGTGACCCCATGAACTGTAGCCACCAGGCTCCTCTGTCTTTGGGATTTCTGCAAGAATACTGCAGTGGGTTGCCATTTCCTTCCCCAGGGGATCTTCCCAACCCAGGGGTTGAATCCCTTTCTCCTGCTTTGCAGGCAGATTCTTTACTGTCTGAGCTACCAGGGAAGCCCATCTGTGGTGGGACCACTGTAATTACAAGGGTTCCAAAAATGGAACCCTGAAGCAGAAGTTAAGTCAGAGTGATGGCTAAATCTGAAGAAGGAAGGGGCCATAAGGTAAGATATACAAGAGGGCTCTAGTAGCTGGAAAAGTCAAGGAAACAGAATTCTTCCCTCATGCCTCCAGAAAGAAAGCAGCACTGCAGGACACGTTGATCTTAGCCTGCTAAGATGCTTGTTGACTTCTGACCTACAGAACTTCTAGATTATAAATCTGTGTTATGTTGAGCAACTGTTTTTGATGATTTGTTAGAGCAATGATATAAGGCTAGTGTTGTATCTTTGTTTAATAAATGTATCACCATTAAATTAAACTTCAGGGGTAATCAACTTAAATGTTTTAATAACCATTTAAAATTCTATTTATTTTAACATATAGTTTTCTTGTATATATATCAAGATAACAGCTTTACATATAACACAATTATACATAAAATTAAGTACCATTTTTTAAATCTGCATTATATTCCACTTAAGAAACATTAGCCAGTAAGAGTGATTTTGAACATTATTGTCACTAGCATAATACTTTGATAAAGTTTTGATAACCTCTATCTTCAGTAAAAACTAATTTTAAAAAGTTTAATGATTGATTATATTGAAATTTTGCCATACAAAACATAGGTCCTTGCTATAAGTCCTTTTGTTCTATGACCTCCTTCCTACTTTGTAAATTCTCTCAGAATTTGATCTGTGTGTAGAAAAATACATATTTCATATAAGTGTTTAGAATTTTCCCTACTTTATTTAGACTTTTGTAAAAAAAAAAAGCTTTTGAAAATGTTCATTTTCAGAACAAATCCTGGAGCCTATAATTCCACAGGCTAGATTCTATATTTCTCCCTGTTCTGTGACAAATTTATATCATGCATTCAATAGTAAATTTTGCAGCATGCTGCAGTGGGCTATATGGTACCTCTTACCACATCTATTAATTTCCAAGAGTATTTTTCTTTGACCATAATTTATACATGGCTCTATATTATCTATCATCAACTCTCTATCGATCATCTAGTTTAGGAATGTTTATTGCTAAGTTTATTTGAATGAGGGGAACAGAAGAGAAGTAAGGCCTTTTAGTATGAATGTTAGACTTTTGGGAGGATACATCATTATCCTCCAAGAAAGTTGATATTTGGTGACTGACTTGCATAAATTGTTGGCAAGTACAATGGAACATTGTGGTTTAAATTGTTGCTCAATAAATAAACTTCAGGATATATATCTATATAATTTTGAATATATAATTTCAAATATATATAATGATATATATATATGATTAACCTAGTAGGATTAAAGCAACATGTGCTTAAAGCACAACCTTCCCACTTCATTTTCAGAGTTATAGGAACTGGTCTTCCAAAGAATTTACAAGAATTCATTTACTCCACTGAGCACACATTTCCTTTAAATAATCATTAATGAAGGCTGATAAGAGTCCGTTACACTGGGATAAAACTATTAATCCAGAAATTATTCACAACCGCAAACTAAAAAGTAATCTTCAGTTATATAAAGGGATAATTTCAGAAAGGAATAGAAAATTATTCGGTAGTAAGGAAACTGAAGGAAACCATTTCCCAGTATGAACTGTATGGTATTGAACTGTAAATGTGCTCAGCCTGGCTTTATTATCCTACCATTATCCTACCTTTATGCAAATATAGATAGTTAGTTTAGAGTATGTATTTGAAAAGCTTGTGCTACTGCTGCTGCTAAGTCACTTCAGTTGTGTACGACTCTGTGCGACCCCATAGACAGCAGCCCGCCAGGCTCCCCCATCCCTGGGATTCTCCAGGCAAGAACACTTGACTGGGTTGCCATTTCCTTCTCCAATGCATGAAAGTGAAAAGTGAAAGTGAAGTCGCTCAGTCGTGTCCGACTCTTAGCGACCCCATGGACCACAGCCCACCAGGCTCCTCCGCCCGTGATATTTTCAAGGCAAGAGTTATGGAGTGGGGTGCCATTGCCTTCTCCGTTGAAAAGCTTTTAAGGTTAGAACTTTTCACTGAGTAAGACATTATGAAAGAGAGAAGATAATACAATACTTTGGATCTATAAACCAGAAATTAATCCCGTGTGAAAGAATAGCTGTCGAAGGCAAAGTTCTTCTCTACTTACAATTACCTAAGTATTTATTATGCTTACCACCTACATTCTTAAATTGCCATTCTCTGGGACCAAAAGTAAGCCAAATTGCATTTACATTTACATTACATTTTTCTTTCTCAAGTCTTTCACTTGACATTAGAAACACATGTTTCAGTCAACTCATTATGATGGAAGTGCTTTTAAGGAGATATACACATGACATAACTTCTCACCATTATTGATAGGAACTGGAAATAGATGTTAATTTGCTAATTGCTATTCCCCCTCTCCAATTTGGGAACTTGTCATTTGATTTACAAATCATCAGGTTCAATCCCATTAATTGAGTTCTTTTGGAATACACTCACTCCTTATAGGAACCCAGCAAATTTTTTTTTTTTTTTCCAAAGTTCTCCATTTACTTTATTTTTTTTTTTTTTTTTGCTATTTATTTATTTTTTTTTTTTTTTTTTTTTATTTTTTATTTATTTTTTTTTTCTTCCAATTTTATTTTATTTTTAAACTTTACATAATTGTATTAGTTTTGCCAAATATCAAAATGTATTTTTTTATTTTATTTTTCTAATTTAAATCTATTTATTTTAATTGGAGGCTAATTACTTTACAATATTGTATTGTTTCTGCCACACATCAACATGAATCTGCCACGGGTGTACACGTGTTCCCCATCCTGAACCTCCTTCCCACCTCCCTCTCCGTACCATCCCTCTGGGTCCTCCCAGTGCACCAGCCCCAAGCATCTGGTATTGAGCCTGGACTGGCGATTCGTTTCTTATACGATATTATACATGTTTCCATGCCCCCCCCAAATCATCCCACCCTCTCCCTCTCCCACAGAGTCCAAAATACTGCTCTATACATCTGTGTCTCTTTTGCTGTCTTGCATACAGGGTTATCGTTACCATCTTTCTAAATTCCATATATATGCGTTAGTATACTGTATTGGTGTTTTTCTTTCTGGCTTACTTCACTCTGTATAATAGGCTCCAGTTTCATCCACCTCATTAGAACTGATTCAAATGTATTCTTTTTAATGGCTGAGTCCATTGTGTATATGTACCACAGCTTTTTTGTCCATTCATCTGCTGATGGACATCTAGGTTGCTTCCATGTCTTGGCTATTGTAAACAGTGCTGCGATGAACATTGAGATACACGTGTCTCTTTCAGTTCTGGTTTCCTCAGTGTGTATGACCAGCAGTGGGATTGCTGGATCATAAGGCAGTTCTATTTCCAGTTTTTTTAAGGAATCTCCACACTGTTCTCCATAGTGGCTATACTAGTTTGCATTCCCACCAACAGTGTAAGAGGGTTCCCTTTTCTCCACACCCTCTCCAGCATTTATTGCTTGTAGACTTTTGGATAGCAGCCATTCTCACTGGCATGAAGTGGTACCTCATTGTGGTTTTGATTTGCATTTCTCTGATAATGAGTGATGTTTTTAAATATACCAATGCGATATACCCTGTTTCCGGGGTCTTTGAAAACAGTCTTATATGGCTAGGTCAAAATCACTCTCTGTTCAAGAACTTTTATAAATAAAATTCTTCTCTTTTCCTACATATGAATAGTTGAGACCAGTTAGTTTTCTCTGTTCTTTCCATCATTGTTTAAATAAATCATGTAAGAGCTCTTTGTTACAGTAAATGAATAAGAATCACAATTTAATTATAGTGTAAATATAAAACACATAAAATAAAGTCGACAGAGTCCTTTAAGGGACATCTATTTGAAATACAGACTGTTTATTTTGTTTACAGAACTTACATCAAGATTTATAAAAGGGCCATACTTTGTGACTCCCTAAAAATATTACCTAACTAGTCTTGTTGATGAAAAGTAGCGATAATAGCATTCTATTAGATAGTGTGGTTTCCCTGGTGGCTCCGTGGTAAAGAATCTGCCTGTCAACGCAGGAGACTTGGGTTCATTCCCTGGGTTGGGAAGATCTCCTGGAGAAGGAAATGACAACCCACTCCAGTATTCTTGCCTGGGAAATTCCATGGTCAGAGGAGCCTCATGGGCTCCAGTCTATGAGGATGCAAAAGAGTCTGACAACCAACTAACCAACAGTAGATAGTATAGAGTTCATACTTACTCTAAAACTTTTAGAATATATATTTGTTTTGATTTTGAAATTTAAAGATGTCTTTTGGCATTAACAGCTTCATTTCAGGTTAAAGGCATATTGTTAAAGTGGGAACTAAAACCTATCTTTTCAACACTGTGCTACAGAACAGAAAAATGTTTAAAATACACACTTCTATTTTTATCAGTATGTATTGCATTCACCCGGGAACTGAAGGCACACTTTTTTCAACTCTGGTTGTCAAACACTAATCCTGAAAATATCCTTGTAATTTGCTATGCCGTTTAATTAAAATGACAATTAAGTCTTATCCACTGTTCATAACACTAGGGAAAAATGACAACAAGCTGAAACACCTCCTACTCCTCAAATGAATGTACACTCTAATGTTGGCTATGATTATTAGTCCAGTGAATTCCTTTTATGGTAATCTGCTTTCAATTTCCTCTCATAGTATTAAAGATATGACAATAATGCTTTACATAGCACATTATGGTTTTCATGTCACTATTAAATACATTTTATTTTAAGCCTTCTAATAATCACACAAAATGCACTTACTAATAATTCCTACTGTATCACCCAATAAGCATTTGAAGAGACTGATGATTCAGTGAGTGTACACAATACTCTTCGTGCAAGGAAACTTTCTTTAGCAAGTGGAAAGTCAGAATTATAGCCAGAATCTCTTGCTGCAACTTATCCTAGTGTTGTTTCAGTAAATCGCCCTCACTTTAAAGACAGAAAAGAAAATCTCTTTTTCAGTTAAGGTTTCTAGAAAGGGAAGATATTGGGGGAAAAAAAAAAAAGACTAACTTCAGTCAAGCTGAAGGGAATTTCAGCTTGGTCATACCTGAGATATTGGACTTGCACAAATGTGAAAGCTGTGTAGCGAACAAATGACTAAACATAAGTAATTATTGTGCTTCCCAGGTAGTGCTAGTGCAGGAGACATAAGAGATACGGGTTCCATCCTTGGGTCAGGAAGATCCTTTGGATGGGGGCATGGCAACCCACTCCAGTATCCTTGCCTGGAGAACGCTCATGAACAGAGGAGCCTGGGGAGCTAAAGTCCACCAGATCACACAGAGGTGGACATGACTGAAGCCACTTAGCATAAATGCAAAGGATTATTAACTAGTTATCTGGCACTGAGCAAGTGCTCAAACGGAAATCTTCAATTTTCTTACCTATAAAATTGAAGTACTGCCGCAATTATCTGTACCTGATGTGAAATTCTCTGTATCAGAAGCAGAACTAATTGAGTCCCAGGTATTGTTTTCATCTGGAAATCAAATATTTTGTCAGTAATATCAACAATACTTAATGATTGGTTATTGAGCACTTAATACACTCCAGGCAGCATGCTAAACCTTGTTCATTCATTTAGCTATTGAAGATACATAAATGAGGTACATTATTATCTTCACATTATGTGTGAGGGGAATAAAGCTTCAAGTTTAGGTAACTGAACCCTAAATCACTCACCTTGCAGGTCATATGAAGCCAGAATTTGAAATCAGTTTTTTTTCTTACTTTCAAGATTCTGCTCTAAAATTAAATATCTGTTTTTTTTTTTTCTTTTTGTGATTGTAGTCTTAAAATACTATTTTAATGCTTCTTAATTTTTTGAAAAAGATTATTAATTCATTTGGCAGGTATGCATGCTAAGTTGTGTCAGTTGTGTCTGATTCTGTGTGACCCTATGGACAGCAGCCCACCAGAGTCCTCTGTCCATGGGATTCTCCAGGCAAGAATACTGGAGTGGGTTGCCATGACTTCCTCTAGGGGATCTTTCCAACCCATTGATGGAAACCAGGTCTCCTGTATTTCAGTATAATCTGCTTAAAATAAAAATATAAATGCAAAATATTTTAGAATGCTTAATTTTCTATTATTCATCTGTGGTATCAATGTGGCTTTGAATTAATTTCTTTCAGGGAAAATTTTTTTAATAAAATGGCTACTATTTACATATGCATTGGGAATTTGACCTTGTTCACACAGAATTAGTTTATAAATGGACTTCAAAAATTCTATGGTGATTTCAATGAACATATAGTAAGAACATTATTGTTACTAATCTTTGTACTATCATTTATTTAAGTCAATAGTTAATTTTTTAAACAGTTTTTGATTGACAGAATGATTGAGAAGATAGTGTAGCCGTGTCTTGGCTATTGTAAATTCTGCTACTGTGGACATTGGGATACATGTATGTTGTTGAGTTAGTGTTTTCATCCTTTCTACGTATATACCCAGGAGTGGAATTGCTGTCTCATATGGTAGCTAATTTAGTTTTATCGTGGAATATCCTATTGAACTGATGTACCACAGTTTGTTCATCCATTTACCTATTGAAGGATGTTTCTGTAATTTTTCCTTTCTGCCATTTTTTTTTCCCCACAACTGCTATAAATATTTGTGTTTAGTTTCTTGGGTAGACTTAAGTTTTTAATTCAGTTGGTACATACCTAGGTATATGATAACTGGGACATGTAGTTAGACTATGTTTAGCTTATATGAAACTGCCCAGCTGTCTTCCAAAGTGGATGTACCATCTGGCATTCACATCAGCAGTGAATGAGAGTTCCTGTTGCTCCATGGCCAATGTAGCAGTTGGTATTATCAGGTTTTTGTTTTGCTTTTATTTTTAATTTTAGCTATTCAATAGGCATGCAGTATCTAATTTAATTTGAAATTCACTAATGGCATGATTCTGGGCATGTTTTCATGTTTGCCATCTGTGCATCTTCATTGGGAAAGTGTCTGTTTAGATCTACTGCCCCTTTTTGAGATGTTTGTTTTCCTATTATTCATTTTTAAGAGTCCTTTTATATTTTAGATACAAGTCCTTTATAGGACATGTAATTTGTAAAATTTTTATTCTAGTTTTTGGCCTGTCTTTTTATTCTCCTAAGACAATATAATATCTAATAAAAGCATTATTGGATGCCTCACACATTTCTGTAAAAACATCACTATCATCTTTTAGATGTCATTTAAATTAATCATTGCTGAAAGTAGTACAAAAGAGAGCTCCAAATTGTTTTTTTTTTAATAAAATTGCAGACTGTAATGTTGTAACTTATTTTATCCCAAAGATTTATGACAAAATATTTAATATCTCAGGAAGAAGAATATAAATCTGCATTGGACATAAGTATATATTTTATAATCTATATATCATGTACATATATATAAAAAAGTTAGTACAAACTTTCTGTTATATATTTAACATTGATATTATATTAAATATATGGTATAATAGTACAGTGTTTTCTCATCATTTGTTTGAGAAGCAAGAGCAGCATCAAAGAATTACTACAAATTTAAGCTATCATTCAACTCAAATTAGACCTCTACCATTTGTTAAAAGGAAGATATCCAGGGATAAGTCTAGCTGCAATCCCTACATTTTCCAATTTCCAAATAATTTATCAGGTCAGCCTACCTCACAAAATATTTGATGGTTAAACTCTCACGCCACAGCATTTCTTGGGTTCAAATTTCTTCACTTTGCAGCTGGATAGGGAAGCAAAATTTGCCCCCCTGAGATGTGTCTCTTGGCATAAGGATTCATTTAGACTGTGCTTTGCTTTTTTTTGAGGAAACAGAAGACCTGGGAAGTTTTTTGATATCTATGCTTTTGATATTATGATCTCAGAAAGAAGAATATAAATATCCATTGGACATATACATTTACTTTGGCCACATGATGGTGAAGAGCCAACTCATTGAAGGAGACCCTGGTTCTGAGAAAGACTGAGAACAGGAGGAGAAGGGGGCAACAGAGGATGAGATGGTTGGATGGCATCACTAACTCAATGGACATGAGTTTGAGCAAGCTCTGGGAGTTGGTGAAGGACAGGGAAGGCTGGCGTGCTGCAGTCCATGGGGTCACAAAGAGTCAGACAAGACTTAAGAGACTGAACAAGAATTAAATCTATGCTTTTCCATTTCCCTATGAATTGCCTTCCTTCTCTTTGAAGTCCCAAAGTCCCTACCCACTTTTGTTTTGAGCTGAAAATGGTATTTAAAGTGAGCATTTTGTCCATTTTTAAAAGTTACTCAGATTTTCCCAGGTCTCTCCCATGTGTACATGTTATTAATCTTTTGTTTGATTTTTCTCCTACTAACCTGTCTCATGCCAGTTTGATTCTTAGACCAGCAAGAAGAACTTAGAAGGTTAGAAAGAATTTCTTCCTTCCTGAGAGTGTATGACCTTAGACAAATTACTTAACCTCCCTGTGCTTCAAGGGTAAAATCTATCTGATTTATAGATTATAGTAAGGATTGAAGTATATTATTTAGAATAAAGTGTTCAATGCTAGTCACCTTATATAGTTGTAAAATATCTAGTTAGAGTCTCCCACCTTAATATTTGAAGCTTGAATCATGGTCTAACAACTTTAGTATCACCTGCAATTTTTTGGAACTACAGAATCTAAGACTCCACCCCTGATTCATGAAACAAGACCTGGGATTTGCATTTGAACAAGAACCTCAGTTGAATCCTGTGTGACTTGTTCTGAGAAGCACTGCTAGGCATTCTTTGTCTCTAGCTCATTCATCTACATCAGACTTTTTCTGTTACTTTCAATTCCACAGGCCTTTGGTTTCAAATTTATGAGGTTACAAATAGTTAATCTAATAAGTGACAGCAATACTGTATATATCAATCGGGAATAATATATTCATGAAAGCAGGAGAGCAGCTGACCTCTTTTATTGCAATCAGTGTGATTTTTTTTTTCCTAATTGAGTTAAACAATGATAAGAAGTGTTCTATTTCTCGGCATTTTTTAATTGAAAAAAATATTCAATTAAAAAACTCAGACCAGTTAACAGCTGAAAATATGTTTTGTATAGCCCCTTAACCTTAACTAAGCAGCTGTTTCCCCATCTCTTGGTAAGTAGTCTTGCAATCATACATTTTGATAAAAATAGATAAACTGGCGCATTGTTACCATTACAATGGAAAATATTAAGAATTTTCTTATTCTACTTTAGTACGATGTTTTATTTTCCTGTGTTTTTGTAGCTTCTAGATGAAGATTTCAGGTGAATTGTCTTCTGCTTATTTTTATTATTTTCTTTCTTAAAATATTATAATATTTAGCCTACCTTGTGATAAATAATCAGAATTATTCCTTGATGGCAATTTTACAAATTGAGAAGTTGATCTAATGAAGTATCAAGCTTTTCTCAGCAAGGGTTGGAGGGCACACTCACCTTGAAACCACAAAAACCTGGCTTCTAGCCCCATTGCTTCCTCTGATTGAGTGCACAACCTTCCAGAACACCTTAATCATGGTAAGACTCAGTTTTCTCTTTCATAAAGTCTTGAAGCTCCAGGAGGAAGGTGCTTTTAAAGTGACTTCTAGAGCAACAGTTCTATTTTTCCATGAATCTTCTCCTAAGTCAAAGTAATACATGCAATGGTTTCCCTGTACCTTTCAAAAGTTTCTACCGGTAGCTTTTTCAACTTATGCTAACTGGACTGAAGATTGACTGAGAAAAACATTCATTTTTGTTCCTTTACCTGATACACATCACTAAACAAATATTTCTTTAGTATTTCAAGTAACTTCTGGGACATTTTGATATTAAAGGTAAAGATCACACATATGGATGGTGAATGAAGTTGCCACAAACCAATTTCCTGAGCCACCAGGGAATCCCAACTTTTACAATACTTACTCCCAAAACTATGCGTACTTCAAAAATTGGATAATTTAAACCAAACAAACAAATAAAATATATGACTCACACTAAGTGCAGTATGAGGACAGAATGCCATACCTAACCCTGAAGAAGTTCCTCCAGGCACATCAGTTAAATAGTTACTACCAATAGTACTTTGAATAATAGCCACTCAAAGATATCAAGTTCTGATATCTGGAATTTGTAAATATTACCTTATTTGGAAAAAGGAACTTTGCAGATGTAATTAAATTAAGGGTTTTGAGATGGGGCGGTTGCCCTGGGTTATCTGGGTGAGCTCTTAAATGCCATCATTCATAATTTATAAGAGAGAGCCAAAGGGAAACAATACATATACAGAGGAGAAAGAAATGTGAAGATATAGGTAGAGATGGAAGTGATGTGACCAGAAGCCCAAGAATGCCATGACAACTACCAGAAGCTGGAAGAGGCAAAGGATGGATCTTCCCTTAGGGCAATGGAGGGGTCACAGTCCTGCTAAATAAATTTCAGATATCTAGACTCCAGACATATAAGTGAATAAATTTCTATTTTTTAATGCCACAAATTTGTGAAGACTTTTCTTAGCAGTCTCAGAAAATTAATACATGGTTCACTTTTAGAAATAAATCTTCTATGAAAATATCTCCCCCCTCCAAAAAAAGTCAGTGGAAAATATTCAAATCAGTGAATTAGATAATAATAGCTGAATCAGAAGTATACTAGTTTAAAAAAATGTAATTCTACTTTCAAATAGCATCTACCACCTCAGAATTTCATGGAGTAGGGGGAAAGATTAGTTGTAGGAAATTGGGACAAAATTTGAAATGGCAAATTTTGGGGACCCATTGCAGTCCATGGGATCGCTAAGAGTCGGACACGACTGAGCGACTTCACTTTCACTTGTCACTTTCATGCTTTGGAGAAGGAAATGGCAACCCACTCCAGTGTTTTTGCCTGGAGAATCCCAGGGACGGGGGAGCCTGGTGCGCTGCTGTCTATGGGGTCGCACAGAGTCAGACATGACTGAAGCGACTTAGCAGCAGCAGCAGCAGCAAAATCAGAATAAAAGTTGATATGGACAACTTATGGTAAAAGGGCCCATGTAAAGGCAACACAATTTTCTAATGAACTGCAGCGAGATTGAGACACTACTTCACCATGGATTCTGTTTGCTACAGAATTCTCATCCTGATCGACTACACAGAGCCCCAGTGCTCTTTGTGAGAATTATAATGGAAACATGAACTTATTGCTTATTACACAGCTAATTAGTTTTTCACCATGTAAAATATTCTTAACAACACTGTGAGTAAATTTACTTTTTAAATACTTTGAAAATGAAAAAAAAAAAGACCTAAAATATATAAGTAATTTCCTTCAAATCACATACCAGTCAAGTGTTAAAATTACAAATTAAATCTTATAGTTAGCATTCCATAATACACTCTTACCTACTAAGTTGTATGGAAAACACCTGGCAATAGAAAGTTTACAACATGCTTTTGTTATTGGAATAAGACCGATCTGGCCTTAAAAATTGTGGAAACTTTTGAAATACTTCAAGGTCACTCTTAAAGAGGGGAACTCTTTAATATTGACCATTGATATATGTCTGAATGAACTAAGGAAGGTTAAGTGGACTCTCCTCATGTCAGTTTTAGCTGGGGACTTGTACTGTCATTTTTTCTACATCTATTTGCAGAGAATTATTTAATGCATCACCCATTTAGCAAATTATAGGAAATAGTTTTTGTCACAGTGTGAAGAACTTTGCTAGTGTCAGAAGAATGTGGCAGTATAGATACAAAGTGCAGCTTGTTGAACTTAACACATTCTTTTGGCTTATTTTAAAGTCTGACTTCTGAACTCAGTTGTTATTGTTGTTGTCACTTCTTGCATGGTTCCTGACTTCTGGAAATTGAGAAAAACAGTGACCCTTGTTCTAGCCGAGACCCACATATAGCCCAAAGGTCAAGTCAAAGCTTCTCTCCTGGATACGTGTTAGATATTAGTTAATAAGTGGGCCTTCCATGGCTTTCACACCCTGAGTTTTCTTAAGGTCACAATTTTTTAAAGGTGTCAGTTTAAACCCTATGTTGAAATTTATCTTCAAGCTTTGTTTTGAATCAATTTTATTTCTCTTGAGATTCATTCGCTTTTAGGTGTTTTAGATGACTCTCTTCTCCATCAACCCCAAAACTATATTTATCCTAGATTTAACATATATTCTATGTTTTTGTATATTCACCACATATTCCCAATAGGACAATTCAAAAATATAAGCTTACAATTCCAGAGTGACTACATGTACATATGAGCATCATTTAGCTTTGTTCCTAAATGCTATTACAATTCTAATACACATATACCTAAAATGACTCCTTGGTTCTATCGTCTTATGAAACCTAGAAAAAAGTCCAACTATCTGTGACAAATGGGTTACTTTTTCTCATCTGTCAAAGAGAAAGATATTTCCCTTTAATATCTTTCTGGGATGCTTCTAAGGGCAAAGTCGTTTCGCACATTATGTACATGGAACCTCTGTCAGATGTCTATTCCAGCTGCCACTCCTTCCCTTCCTCTTAACCTCTGTCTCCTCTCGTTCTGTCTGTCCACGCTGATGTCACCTGCACCTATCTGCTCCTGTCAACTTTCTTCTTAAACTGCCTATACAATGGTGTTTTGGCAAAGACTCCCAATAAATTTTCAAATAACTGTTTCTCTTCTAAGTTTTATCTAATGATATAGAGGATATATGCACATTTCAAGGTACACTTTATACCATTCCTGTCCTCTTTCCTCGTTGCCCCACAATTTAGTTAAACTGTGGAAGAACTAAAAAGCCATCTGGATCACATAGACAAGTACCACCCCCTAAGGACAGCAAAACAAAATTATAAGCATTTAAATTCTGCTGTGAAGTTACCATACATTCCCTAAACTGCTTATATCATTTCATGGTTAGAAAATAAAGTATTACTTTATTTAAAACATTGTTGGGACTTCCCTGGTGGTCCAGTGGCTAAGATTCCATACTCTCAGTGCAGGGGGCCTGGGTTTGATCCTGGTCAGGAAACTAGATCCCTCATGCTGCAACTAAAAATGCTGCACACTGCAACAAAGATCAAGAAACCTGCATGTTGCAACTAAGGCCCAGTGCAGCCAAATAAATAAATAGTTTTAAAAAATCCACATTGTTATTTTGGCTCCTGCTTGGGACATATCCAACATTTTAACACAGCGAGTAACCCACATTGGCCTCCCGCACACTTTGGAACTGCTGATCTTCATTTTGTCGCCCCCTTGTGCTTGCTCTGCATTCTCAGCTCTATTATGTGATCCACATGGATACTGCCACTTTCTTCAGTATCCACAGGGTAGTCAGGAGCTGACTGGGACCTCCACTGCCCGGCTTGCTCTCCCTCTGCTGGAGTAGAGAAATCCCCTGGGTGGGGGTTCGGGGAAAATCCCATGGAACACTAGAGGCAGTTTCTTTTAATTCTGGTAAACACTGGTTTCTCTCCAAGGGCTCATGAGAAACAAAGGGTCTAGACTTGGGGAACTAAGTACAAAGTTAATTTTTGTACTTTGAGAAACTGTCCACTGAGTCCCTGTTACTGGTTCAAGTAAAACAAGGTCGCACATTTTCCTATGTGTTCTTTTTCAGTTTCCCTGATCATCTCTGTCATTTAATTTCCATTAAGACACACTGTAACTCTTTCCAAATAATAACTCTATATCTAAACTTATGAACAAGTTTTGAGATATTTTCCATAGAAATTTTGTTGTCCTTCAAAGTCAGGAAATATGGCTAAATATCACAAATAAATAGGAGGTTATTTACTATTTACATATCAGTTATACATGCTTCTTTTAAATGCCCGGGTTGAGAAGATCCTGCTATCCATATTTATTTGGAGAAATTATTATTCATCAGAGACTGACTACAGAAGTATATGTGACAGGAAGATAAAATACACCAATTTGATTTTACTACTGAAGGTATCTAACAAATATATATCTAGTTTCTGATTCTGGGTCTGCTATTACTACAAATATTTCTTTGAATAAGTCACCTAATCTCTCTAAACTTCAGCTTCTGATTCTAAAAAGAAAAAATGAAGATAAGAGCCTAGCTTATTCTGCAGGCTTATTATGAAGTAAAAATGAGGAAAAAATATTTATGAGAGGAATTTGTGAATTGTGAAAAGGAAGCCTACATATCTGAGGATTTATTATAGAATCAATCAAAACTCCTTGCTCTTGTAATTCTAAAATATTTTCTTTTATCTTATTAAATTCCAATTTAAATACTTTATAGTAGATAAAATATAACATGTTTTGTGTTTTATATTTAATATACTATATTTAATATACTATATTAAATCAATTAGCATGTCACTAATCATATATTTTTGGCAACCCACTCCAGTACTCTTGCCTGCAAAGTCCCATGGACGGAGGAGCCTGGTGGGCTGCAGTTCATGGGGTCGCGAAGAGTCGGACACGACTGAGCGACTTCCCTTTCACTTTTCACTTTCATGCATTGGAGAAGGAAATGGCAACCCACTCCAGCGTTCTTGCCTGGAGAATCCCAGGGACGGGGGAGCCTGGTGGGCTGCCGTCTGTGGGGTTGCACAGAGTCAGACACGACTGAAGCAACTTAGCAGCAGTCATATATTTTATATTTTGAATAATTATTCATTGCTTGAATAAATACTAGCATGTACTAGGTACCGGGTATATTAAACTAAATGAGAGATTTTACTATTCAATAATTAAATATTATTTAATTTATAACTTATTGAATTATTAAATCCCAATATAGCATACAATAAAAAAGAAATAGCTGCAATGCAAGTTATGACATTCACTGATAGATTTAAATGTAGGAAGCTCTTGGAACATAAAGGTTTCCAGAGGAAAAAGGCATTTTGATTGTTTCACCAATGCTGTGCAGATCCCCAAGTGAAGAAAGAGATGTGTTAGTTATCAGTAGTTTGATCCGAGTAACTTGAACCTGTGAGTTTTGTGTGTTAGTTGCTCACTTGTGTCTGACTCTTTGTAACCCCATGGACTGTAGCCTGCCAGGCTCCACTGTCCATGGGATTCTCCAGGCAAGAATACTGAGTGGGTTGCCATTCCCTTCTCCAAGGAAACTTCCTGACCCAGGGATCGAATCTGGGTCTCCTGAGACATATTCTTTACTGTCTGAGTTACCAAGAAAGCCCTAATTTTAACCTAGACGCATCTGACTGAATAAAAAATAAATAAATAAATAACAAAAAAATTAAAAAAAAACTAGAAAACAATGTTGCTTAATTGAATGTTCCAGGGCTAAACTTCCTTTATTCACAATTGGGGTAGAAATTAAAATATATAATTAAGTTTGTCTATCTTTGCTATTTTCTTTTATAATGATTTTATTCTCCTTTAATACCTCCTTCTGTGGTCTGTAAATGGCTTACCAGAAGTTCTAGGCATAAATCTTCATTACAACTAAAGTTATTAAGAAAAGAGACCATTTGTCATGATTGGCTCTGGCAAAGACTCTGAGAGGACTTGCTGTTATTCATGAAACATTATTATAGGCAAGAACATGGGTTCTCTGATTGCCCAGCCTGAGCACCATGCCCGTTCTAAAACTGTTGAATCAGATTAAGGTTGCAGAGAGCTTTTTCAAGTGGAAACAGGCTAATTATCAGAAGGCATTTTATGTGTATTTATTTGTTTTATGTGTATTTACTTATGTGTATCTGTGTTTGTAATTGTTTTTTTTTAATGTTTTATTCCTCTAGGCAATAACTTTGGCTAGAAACTTTGTGCATTCTCTTTTACTGCTCCATACCTATGGGAAAGGTTTAATAAATATTTGTTTAATGAATTAAAGAATGAGTGATAGAGAGCCACCTGATATGAAAGAAGAAATTGAAATTTATATTAAAAATAATACATTTACCTATACATCTTCCTATAATTTTCTTTGTGTCTCTATATCCAAAGAATTCCTTTTGAAATCTTTCATCAGAGACTCCACTGGTATCAATATGCCCCTTGAGTAATGAATAATTTTACTTTAATTTATCATTTAATTTAATTTATAATTTTATATTTAGTTTATATATTTGTTTTGGCAGTAGCTTAACACGTTAAAAATTCTGGCAGTAGCTTAACACGTTAAAAATTCTCAAAGGCATAGAATTTTGTGTCCATCTCTTCAGTTTATCAGCTTGTAACAGAAGTTCTGAATTAAGCAGTACATTGGGTTGATCAAAATAAGCTTGTACTTTTTTATGATAAAAATGATCAAATTAATAATTTCATATGGCTCAAGTGTAGATAATTTACTAGCTCACACAACTTAAAAATATACAGGTGGACCTGGCATATTTTCAGCATTCTGCCCTCATGGGATTGTTTTCATTCTGAGGCTCCGCTTATGATACTAAGATAAATGCCACCAGCATTTAGGACTACATACTTCTTCATTATTTTCAGTTAGAAAGAGTGGGTATTACTTCACCATATTCTCCCTCAAAAGTCCTGAGATATACTCTAGACTTGCAGAACTCAGCCCATGACACAGTTTAGTTGTGTGGGTCGCGAAGAGTCGGACATGACTGAGCGACTTCCCTTTCACTTTTCATTTTCATGCATTGGAGAAGGAAATGGCAACCCACTCCAGTGTTCTTGCCTGGAGAATTCCAGGGATAGAGGAGACTGGTGGGCTGCCTGTCTATGGGGTCACATAGAGTTGGACACGACTGAAGCGACTTAGCAGCAGCATAGTTCCCACCACTGCAGCTAGAAGTGCATGTCAGTCTCCAAAAAGCCATATGGATCCCCAAACTAAAGTCTGGCATAAAATAAATGAGAATGGGAAAAAAGGATGTTGTGGGATGCAGTGTAAACTATTCACTATTTTGTCTCTAAAGAAATTTAATATACTAATAATGAATCTAGCTAAAGTGGTGGAAATGAGAACCTGGCATAATTCCTGGGATTTCTGGATGACAGATATTTATAACTTCAGCTATTTTATGTTTATGAGAGAAATTAAAAAAAAAAATCCTGTATCTTGATTCAAGATTTTACAGACAAGAGTGATTTAATATTTACCCATTACATATGTACCTGATCTTAAGGTGGAGAGCATAAACAAAATCTTATTTGGTTATGATTATAAAAAGTGAAAGTGTTAGTCACTCAGTTGTGTCCAACTCTGTGATCCCATGGACTGCAGCCTTTCAGGCTTCTCTGTCTGTGGAATTTCCCAGGCAAGAATACTGGAGTGTGTAGCCATGCCTTTCTCCATTGGATCTTCCTAACTGAGGGATCAAACCTGGATCCTGTATTGCTGGTGGATTATTTAACTTCTGAGCCCCCAGGGAACTCCAAAGGGGCAAGAGAAAACTATTTTCAATCAAAGGGGACAAAGAAAATATAAGAGAAAAGTGTGGGTCCATTGAAATAGTTGTACAAATACCTTCTTTCAAGGAAACATATAACATTCTAATATTTTACTCAGAATCAATATCTATGTTCTCTTCTGAGGGCTTGGGCTTTCCAGGTAGCACAGTGATAAAGAATATCCACCTGCCAATGCAAGAAATGCGAGACATGCAGGTTCCATCCCTGGGTCTGGAAGATCCCCTGGTGTAAGAAATGACAATGCACTACAGTGTTCTTGCTTGGAGAATTTAATGAACAGGGAGTCTGGAAGGCTACAGTCCATGGGATCGCAAAAAGTAGAAGGCTACTGAGCACAGCACATTCTGAGGGCTGAGAGTTAAGAATACTACAGATATTTCTTGGTGATTATGACTAACACAAGGATTATTATAAATGGAGTCTTCTTACAGTAAAAGAAGCTTGCAGAAATGAAATTTTTGTGTAACGATTACCCAGCTCTCCAAGTTCAGTTCTAAAGAAAGTTTGTGGCACAATTCTAGAACAAGTTGGTAAGTGAAGTAGATATCAAAGAACAGAATTCAGCCTTTCAAAATTAATGCCCACATAGTAGGGGATAGATATTAAAACTGTGTATTTGGGTTGACTTATGAACAGAGGATTCTGTTTGCCACCATTCATGCCATAGTTATGAGATACAAAAGCAATTCCAGGTTAAACCCAAACTAAACCACCAGAGTTATGTGGGAAAACTGGAAAGAGGTCAAAACTGGACCTAATTAAAAAAAAAAAAAAAGAATATGTCAGATACCTGGATTAAAATACATATGCTAGAAAAATATATGTTAATTTGTTGTCATGAAGGATGTGAAAAATGTTTTTACAGCCTAGAATACCTTTCAGAGCATCCTTTTAAAGATCTCTGAATACTTAGTATTGTGATGCTCATTTAATTAAGGGTTTTCTTCTTATGAATGGACATTTACAATTGCACCATTACAAAGTCCAGGGAGAAGACTTAAAGAAAAAATGCAAAGAAGATAACATGGAGTGGCCCATGAAGTAAGAGGGAAAACAGGAGTGCTTGGTTCTAAAGACCAAGAAAAGGAAGTGTATCAAAAATAGGAGAAAGATCAACTGCACCAATTAGCTAAGATAAGTCAGTATAGAATTAGGAATTGTTCAGTGAACTTAGCAACCTAGAAATCATATGATGCAATATTGACAATAGTAGTTCTGTTAGAATTAAAGCATGAACACTTGGTGGAAATGAGATTAAGAGGAAACAGGAAAATGTAGTTGGAAGTAGTGAGGATAAACACTTGTTTTGAAATACAAAAAAATCGAGGCTGTATTTGGCAGGAAATTGGATTCAAGCAAAGGTATCTACTTGCATGCTTGTTCATTCCTTGCTGTTGGAAACAATCAGGAGATTGTTTGTGGCAAGAGGGAAGGAGGGCTAGAGGAAACCTGGTTGAAAAGTAAGGAAGAGATAGGATCTGGTGAAAAGGTAGAGATATTGCTTAGGTTGAACATAAGTATTTCTTTAAAGTATTGGGCAGGAAGAAAGAGAAGTGTGAGTGAAAATATTACTGAGCAGGAATGTGAGAAAATCCACTTGGTCCCTTCTAGCCTAAGATAACAGCAAGATTTTTCACTTAAATTTTGGTCTGAAAATTATTCAAACGACCTCCATTTTCAAGTTGTAGACATTTGTTTATTTACTTATTTTTATCATTCTTAACAGAATTCCTTGTTCTGGGTGCAGGAGATTTTTGTGGCAAATATTGCTCGTTGACTACATAATACATACATATATATATATATATATATATATATATATATATATATATCCTATAAAAGGTCAGTTTTCATTCCAATCCCAAAGAAAGGCAATGCCAAAGAATACTCAAACTACCACACAATTGCACTCATCTCACACGCTAGTAAAGTAATGCTCAAAATTCTCCAAGCCAGGTTTCAGCAATATGTGAACCGTGAACTTCCAGATGTTCAAGCTGGTTTTAGAAAAGGCAGGGGACTCAGAGATCAAATTGCCAACATCCACTTGATCATGGAAAAAGCAAGAGAGTTCCAGAAAATCATCTATTTCTGCTTTACTGACTAAGCCAAAGCCTTTGACTGTGTGGATCATAATGAATGTGGAAAATTCTTCAAGAGATGGGAATACCAGACCACCTGACCTGCCTCTTGAGAAACCTATATGCAGGTCAGGAAGCAACAGTTAGAACTGGACATGGAACAACAGACTGGTTCCAAATAGGAAAAGGAGTACGTCAAGGCTGTATATTGTAACCCTGCTTATTTAACTTATATGCAGAGTACATCATGAGAAACACTGGGCTGGAAGAAGCACAGGCTGGAATCAAGATTGCCAGGAGAAATATCAATAACCTCAGATATGCAGATGACACCACCCTTATGACAGAAAGTGAGGAGGAACTAAAAAGCCTATTGATGAAAGTGAAAGAGGAGAATGAAAAAGTTGGCTTAAAGCTCAACATTCAGAAAATGAAGGTGATGGCATCACTTCATGACAAATAGATGGGGAAACAGTGGAAACAGTGGCTGACTTTATTTTGGGGGGCTCCAAAATCACTGCAGATGGTGACTGCAGCCATGAAATTAAAAGACGCTTACTCCTTGGAAGGAAAGTTATGAACAACCTATATAGCATATTGAAAAGTAGAGACATTACTTTGCCAGCAAAGGTCCATCTATTCAAGGCTATGGTTTTTCTAGTGGTCGTATATGTATGTGAGAGTTGGACTGTGAAGAAAGCTGAGTGCCCAAGAACTGATGCTTTTGAACTGTGGTGTTGGAGAAGACTCTTGAGAGTCCCTTGGACTGCAAGGAGATCCAACCTGTCCATCCTAAAGGAGATCAGTCCTGGATGTTCATTGGAAGGACTGATGCTGAAGCTGAAACTCCAGTACTTTGGCCACCTCATTCAAATAATTTACTCATTGGAAAAGACTCTAATGCTGGGAGGGACTGGGGTTAGGAGGAGAAGGGGATGACAGAGGATGAGATGGCTGGATGGCATCATTGACTCGATGGACATGAGTTTGGGTAAACTCTGGGTGTTGGTGATGGACAGGGAGGCCTGGAGTGCTGTGATTCATGGGGTCGCAAAGAGTTGGACATGACTGAGTGACTGAACTGAACTGATCTGATTCCCTTACCAAGGAAACCCTAGTTGTATTTGACACGACTCTGCCAACCAATATCTCTTTTCAGAGGGTGATGACATTATTCCAATGTTCTGACTAATGGGATAGAAGCTGGGAAAATTTCATACTTCCTGGTACATGCATCCCACAAATACTTCCTCTCTTAAAGTGAATATGTACCAAATGTCATTGTAGCAAGATTCTTGTGACCATGAGATGGTAAGCTTGAGGATGAAGGCACAAACACTAAGAAAAGTGGAGTAGAAAGGATGAATTGGCAACGAACCTATTTGCAGGGCAGCACTAGAGACAGAAGCAGAGGCATGGGTCGTCTGTGGCCTGCTGCAGGGTTGGGGGTACTGAGTGTAGCAGCATGAGCATGAGCCCTTAAGGCAATTGCCATTGTCTTCACTACCTCCACCATAGTGTGGCCCCAGGTAAATAACGGAGAGGGAACATGGATGGACCCATCAACAGAAAACTGGATTAATGATCTATTGAGCATGGCCAGGCCTATCAGAATAAGACCCAGTTTCACCCTCAGTCAGTTTCTCCCATCAGGAGAGGTTCCATAAGCCTATTATCCTTCTCCTTCAGAGAACAGACAGAATGAAAACCACAATCACAGAAAACTAACCAAACTGATCACATGGACCACAGCCTTGTCTAACTCCATAAAAATATAAGTATAACATGAAGGGCCACGCAAGATGGATGGGTCTTGGTGGAGAGTTCTGACAAAACATGGTGCTCGAAGGGAATGGCAGACCACTTGAGTATTGGAAGTGGTCAAACTGGAGATGGCAAGAGTGAACAATGATATTTTAGGAATCAGTGAACTAAAATGGACCAGAATGGGTAAATTGAACTCAGATGACCATTATGTCTATTACTGTGTGCAGGAATCCCTTAGAAGAAATGGAGTGGCCTTCATAGTCAACAAAAGAGTCCTGAATGATGTACTTGGATGCAATTTCAAAAACGACAGAATGAACTCTGTTCATTTCCAAGGCAAACCATTCAATATCACAGTAAACCAAGTCTATGTTCTGACCAATAAAGCTGAAGAAGCCGAAGTTGACTGGTTCTATGAAGACCTACAAGACCTTCTAGAACTAACACTCAAAAAAGCTGTCCTTTTCAATATAGGGGACTGGAATGCAAAAGTAAGAAGTCAAGAAATATCTGGAGTAACAGGAAAATTTTGTCTTGGAGTACAGAATGAAGAAGGGCAAAGGCTAATACAGTTTTGCCAAGAGAACACATTGGTAATAGCAAACATTCTCTTCCAACAAAACAAGAGAAGACTCTATACATGAAGTTAATAGACGGTCAACACCGAAATCAGTATATTTACTGATTATATTCTTTGCAGCCAGAGATGGAGAAGCTCTATACAGTCAGCAAAAGCAAGACTGGGAGCTGACTGTGACTCAGATCATGAACTCCATACTGCCCAATTCTTACTTAAATTGAAAAAAGCAGGGAAAACCACTAGACCATTCAGGTATGACCTAAATAAAATACCACATGATTATACAGTGGAAGTGAGAAATAGATTCAAGGGATTAGATCTGATAGATAAACTGCTTGAAGAACGATGGGCAGAGGTTCATAACATTGCACAGAAGGCGGGGATCAAGATGATCCCCAAGAAAAAGAAATGCAAAAGGCAAAGTGGTTTTCTGTCTCAGAAATAGCCTTACAAATACCTGTGAAAAGAAGAGAAGTGAAAAGCAAAGGAGAAGAGGGAAGACATACCAATTTGAATGCAGAGGTCCAAAGAATAGCAAGGAGAGACAAGAAAGGCTTCCTCAGCAATGAATGCAAAGAAATAGAGGAAAACAACTGAATGTGAAAGACTAGAGTTCTGTTCAAGAGTATTAGAGATCCCAAGAGAACATTTCATGCAAAGATGGGCACAATAAAGGACAGAAATGATATGGACCTAACAGAAGCAGAAGATGTTAAGAAGAGGTGGCAAGAATACACAGAAGAACTATACAAAAAAGGTCTTGATGACCCAGACAATCACGATGGTATGTATGATCACTCACCTAGAGCCAAACAGCCTGGAATGTGAAGTTAGGTGGGCTTTAGGAAGAATCACTATGAACAGAGCTAGTGGAGGTGATGAAATTCCAGTTGAGCTATTTCAAATCCTAAAACATGATGCTGTTAAAGCGCTGCACTCAATATGCCAGCAAATTTGGAAAACACGGCAGTGGCCACAGGGCTTGAAAATGTCAGTTTTCATTCCAATTCCAAAGAACGGCAATGCCAAAGAGTGGTCAAGCTGCTGCACAATTGCACTCATCTCACATACTAGAAAAGTAATGTTCAAAATTCTCCAAGCCAGCCTTCAACAGTACATGAACTGTGAACTTCCAGATGTTCAAGCTGGATTTAGCAAAGGCAGAGGAACCAGAGATTAAAATGCCAATATCCATTGGGTCATCAAAAAAGCAAGAGAGTTCAAGAAAAAACATCTACTTCTGCTTGACTGACTATGCCAAAACCTCTGACTGTGTGGATCACAACAAACTGTGGAAAATTTTTAAAGAGATGCGAATATCAGACTACCTGACATGCCTGCTGAGAAATCTGTATGTAGGCCAGGAAGCAACAGTTAGAACAGGACATGAAACAGCAGATTGGTTCCAAATAGGAAAAGGAGTATGTCAAGGATGTATATTGTCACCCTAATTATTTAACTTATACACAGAGTACATCATGAGAAATGCTGGGCTGGATGAAACACAAGCTGGAATCAAGATTGCCAGGAGAAATATCAATAATCTCAGATATGCAGATAACACCACCCTTACGGCAGAAAGTGAAGAAGAACTAAAGAGCCTCTTGATGAAAGTGAAAGAGGAGAGTGAAAAAGTTGGCTTAAAGCTCAACATTCAGAAAACTAAGATCATGGCATCTGGTCCCATCACTTCATGGCAAATAGATAGAGAAACAGTGGAAACAGTGTCTGACTTTATTTTTAGGGTCTCAAAAATCACTGCAGATGGTGATTGCAGCCATGAAATTAAAAGACACTCCTTGGAAGAAAAACAATGACAAAACTAGACAGTATATTAAAAAGCAGAGATATTACTTTACCAGCAAAGGTCTATCTAGTCAAAGCTATGGTTTTTTTCCATAGTTTGTATGGATGTGAGCATTGGACCATAAAGAAGGTGAAGCACTGGGAACTGTTGCTTTTGAACTGTGGTGTTGGAGAAGACTCTTGAGAGTCCCTTGGGCAGCAAGGAGATCCAACAAGTCCATCCTAAAGGAAATCAATCCTGAATATTCATTGGAAGGACTGATACTGTAGCTGAAACTCTAGTTCTCTGGCCACCTGATGCAAAGAACAGCCTCGTTGGAAAAGACCCTGATGCTGGGAAAAACTGAGGGCAGAAGAAGAAGGGTGCAACAGAGCATGAGATGTTTGATGACAACATCAATTCAATGGGCATCGTTTGAGAAAACTCCAGGATAGTGATAGAGATATTGATGAATAGGGAAGCCTGGCTTGCTGCAGCCCATGGAGTCACAAAGAGTTGGACAGGACAGAGCGACTGAACAACAACAACAATTTGCCCCTCACGCTTCTGCACATCTTGGGACAGCTTTTGTGTTTGACTCTAGACTACTTTGTCAAGGCTGTTTGTAAAGCAAACAGGCCATGATAATAAAGATGTGTCTCCCTCTGGGCAAAAACAGATTTGTTTCCTATGCAAGATAATCAAGATAATGCCTTCCCCTGGCACACTGATTGGGTAGATTTTCTAATAGTCCCCTTATAATTAAAGATTTTTCCCTAAGGCCAAGTTTCTTAACTTGGAGGCAAATCCTCTACAAGTGTCAGCAACCATGTGGTTTAGTCTATTCCTATGAAACACAAGTAGGTAAGAGAAACCTATAAGAGCATGAAGCACATGCCACCTGCTATGCCCTAAGTATTAAGGTATTTTGCATCTGAGCCAGGAGTCTTGTGTATTCTGCCAGCATCCTTGAAAGTATAGTAAGCTCATTTACAGTGGTTTCTTTTTCAAAAAATTCTTATTTATTTATTTTTGGCTGTGCTGGATCTTCACTGCTGCACACAGGCTTTCTCTAGTTGCAGTAAGCGGCAGTAATCTTCATTGCAGCATGTAGATTTCTCATTGTGATGGCTTCTCTTGTTGCAGAGCTCAGGCTCTAGAGTGTGCAGGCTTCAGTAGTAACAGCATATGGGTTTAGTTGTTCCATACCAGGTGGGATCTTCCTGGACCAGAGACCAAACCTGTGTCTACTGCATTGACAGGTGGGCTCTTAACCACTTGAAGAATCACTTAATCACCAAGGAAGCCCCTGAAAGTGGCTTAAAATCTCAATTCTTCAGAGTTCTTGGCATCTTGGTATTATTCAACATCCTAACTCAGTAGTCAAGTATTGCCCTAAAAAATACTTGCCATATTTGCATCTTAAAGCCTTTGACACTGTAATAAAGGAATTTATAATGTCATACCCTATAAATTACCTTCCCATGAAATCTTCACTGGTTCTATGTTCTGAATTAATTACTGCCATTCTTGTTCTCTTTAGAACTTTGCAATTAATACATCATTTAATTAATCCTACTTTTTAAAATTAATTTTATGTGTGATGTCTTTCCACTTGATTGTGAATAACTAATGAGAAAGAGTGGCAGTTTCTTCATATTTGATTTTTCAAAGCACCTTGCCCAGTTTTTCTAAATATAATACAACACATACACCTTTGAATTTTCAAAGATAATTTTAATAATAAAATAAATTCCTTAATACTGATTTGAATAATTAACGCATTTATGTGGCACATTAACATTTTCAAAGGACTCACACATATTATCTAACATAATGAATTATATTCTAACCTTCCTGTGCAATAAGAATATTATATCGATAAAATGGACTGCATGGATTCAGTTCTGATTCCTAGCTTCATGTATTTCCTTTGGAATTTTAATGACTGTGAAAACTACTCAGTTTGTTTTATTTCAAACTTTTTACTTCCCACAAATAGTAAATAAAATTGGCATTAAAAAAAAATTGTTTCTCTCTCATTGTACCTCCAGGCTTTCTTCTAGAAAAGTTCAAAGCCATTATTCAATTTAAGAAATGTTACAAGAAGAAAGATACCAAAAAGGTCTGAAGTATGTTATGATCCTTCTACAGAAAAAGAAGCAGTCAATTTGTATGCAAAAGTGAAGTAAAAAGTCAAAATTATGTTAATAAAGAGTAGTATTAATACAACACTAGAGCAGATTAAAAATAAAAAATGAGAATTTTATGTTTAATATGTCATGTTGAAATCATGTAAATTTTCTACTGTAATTATTGTTATTCTTTTAATCCCCACTTGATAATGCTCTTCATAATCACTACACAATTCCTAAAGGAGAATAGACATGAATACAATTATCAAGAAATAATACAGTCTAGAACATATTATGCTTGCTCTTGCTCTTTTAACTGTTACAGTAGACATGATATGTTAATAGGTTTAATCGAGATATCCAAGTGCATTAAATTATTTCGTTGAAAATGAACACCTCCTCTGTTTGTTGATTGTATATACATGTATGTTGTGTGTGTGTGTGTGTGTGTGTGTGTGTGTGTGTGTGTTTGGAGGGGGTCAGGAGGAACACAGGAGAAAATCTGTTAATGAGGCAGTATTTACCAACATAAAAATGAGACATTATATTGATTAGAATATTTTGCTCACTTGTTTAGTCACTAATCCTGTCTGACTCCTTGTGACCCCATGAACTGCAGCATACCAAGCTTCCCTGTCCTTCACCCTCTCTAACTCATATCCATTGAGCCAGTGATGCCATTCAATCAACTCATCCACTGTTGATCAAGTCTCTTCCTGCCCTCAATCTTTCCCAGCATCAGGGTCTTTACCAATGACTCAGCTCTTCCTATCAGGTGGCCAAAGTATTGGAGCTTCAGCTTCAGCATAAGTCTTTCCAATGAATATTCAGGGTTGATTTCTTTTAGGATTAACAGATTTGATCTTCTTGCTGTCCAAGGCACTATCAAGAGTCTTCTCCAGTATCACAGTTTGAAAGCAGCAGTTCTTTGGCTCTCAATCTACTTTATGGTCTAACTCTCACATGTGTACATGACTACTGCAAAAACCATAGCTTTGACTATACAGACCTTTGTGGGAAAAGTGATATCTCTGCTTTTTAATATGCTGCCTAGGTTTTCAATATCTCTTCTTCCAAGAGGCAAGCCATATTTTAATTTCATCGCTGCAGTCACTGTCTGCAGTACTTTTGGAGCCCAAGAAAATAAAGTCTGTCACTGTTTCCATTGTTTCCCCATTTATTTGACAGGAAGTGATGGGACTAGAAGCCATGGTCCTAGTCTATTGAATGTTGAGTTTTAAGCCAGCTTTTTCACTCTCTTCTTTCACATTCTCAAGAGTCTCTCTAGTTTCTCTTTGCTTTATGCCATTATGGTGGTGTCATCTGCATGTCTGAGATTACTGACATTTCTCCTGGCAATCTTGAACCTAGGTTGAGCTTTATCCAGCCAAACTTTATGCATGATGGACTCTGCATATAAATTATATAAGCAGGGTGATGATATACAGCCTTGACATACTCCTTTCCCAATTTAGAACCAGTCTATTGTTCCATGTCCAGTTCAATTCTGTTCAGTTGCTCAGTCGTATCTGACATTTTGAGAGCCCACGAATTGCAGCACTCGAGGCTTCTCTGTCCATCACCAACACACGGAGTTTTCCCAAACTCATGTCCATCGAGTCAGTGACACCATCCAGCCATCTCATCCTCTGTCATCCCCTTCTCCTCCTGCCCCTAATCCCTCCCAGCCTCAGAGTCTTTTCCAATGAGTCAGCTCTTTGCATGAGGTGGCCAAAGTATTGGAGTTTCAGCTTTAGCATCAGTCCTTCCAATGAACACCCAGGACTGATCTCCTGTAGAATGGACTGGTTGGATCTCCTTGCAGACCAAGGGACTCTTAAGAGTCTTCTCCAACACCACAGCTCAAAAGCATCAGTTCTCAGCGATCAGCTTTCTTCACAGTCCAACTCTCACATCCATACATGACCACAGGAAAAACCATAGCCTTGACTAGACGGACCTTTGTTGGCAAAGTAATGTCTCTGCTTTTGAATAAGCTATATAGGTTGATCATAACTTTCCTTCCAAGGAGTAAGCGTCTTTTAATTTCATGGCTGCAATCACCATCTGCAGTGATTTTGGAGCCCCCAAAAATAAAGTCTGACACTGTTTCCACTGTTTTGCCATCTATTTCCCATGAAGTGATGGGACCAGATGCCATGATCTTCATTTTCTAAATGTTGAGCTTTAAGCCAACTTTTTCACTCTCCTCTTTCACTTTCATCAAGAGGCTTTTTAGTTCCTCTTCACTTTCTGCCATAAGGGTGGTGTCATCTGCATATCGGAGGTTATTGATATTTCTCCTGGCAATCTGATTCCAGCTTGTGCTTCTTCCAGCTTAGCGTTTCTCATGATGTACTCTGCATATAAGTGAAATAAGCAGGGTGACAATATACAGCCTTGATGTACTCCTTTTCCTGCTTTGAATCAGACTGTTGTTCCATGTCCAGTTCTAACTGTTGCTTCCTGACCTGCATATAGGTTTCTCAAGAGGCAGGTCAGGTGGTCTGGGATTCCCATCTCTTTCAGAATTTTCCAGTTTATTTTGATCCACACAGTCAAAGGCTTGGCATAGTCAATAAAGCAGAAATAGATGCTTTTCTGGAACTCTCTTCCTTTTTCAACGATCCAGCAGATGTTGACAATTTGATCTCTGGTTCTTCTGCCTTTTCTAAAACCAGCTTGAACATCTGGAAGTTCACTGTTCATGTATTGCTGAAGTCTGGCTTGGAGAATTTTGAGCATTACTTTACTAGTGTGTGAGATGAGTGCAATTGTGCGGTAGTTTGAACATTCTTTGGCATTGCCTTTCTTTGGGATTGGAATGAAAACTGACCTTTTCCAGTCCTGTGGGCACTGTTGAGTTTTCCAGATTTGCTGGCATACTGAGTGCAGCACTTTCACAGCATCATTTTTCAGGATTTGAAAGAGCTCAACTGGAATTCTATCACCTCCACTAGCTTTGTTTTAGTGATGCTTTCTAAGGCCCACTTGACTTCACATTCCAGAATGTCTGGCTCTAGGGGCATGATCACACCATTGTGATTATCTTGGTCGTGAAGACCTTTTTTATACAGTTCTTCTGTGTATTCTTGCCACCTCTTCTTAATATCTTCTGCTTCTGTTAGGTCCTTACCATCTGTCCTTTATTGAACCCATCTTTGCACGAAATGTTCCCTTGATATCTCTAATTTTCTTGAAGAGATCTCTAGTCTATCCCATTCTTTTGTTTTCCTCTATTTCTTTGCATTGATCGCTGAGCAAAACTTTCTTATCTCTCCTTGCTATTCTTTGGAACTCTGCATTCAAATGCTCATATTTTTCCTCTTCTCCTTTGCTTTTCACTTCTCTTCTTTTCACAGCTTTTTTAAAGGCTTCTCCAGACAGCCATTTTGCTTTTTTGCATTTCTTTTCCATGGGGATGGTCTTGATCCCTGTCTCCTGTACAATGTCACGAACCTCTGTCCATAGTTCATCAGGCACTCTATCTATCAGATCTAGTCCCTTAAATATATTTCTCATTTCCACTGTATAATCATAAGGGATTTGATTTAGGTCATGCCTGAATGGTCTAGTGGTTTCCCCTTCTTTCTTCAATTTCAGTCTGAATTTGGCAATAAGGAGTTCATGATCTGAGCCACAGTCAGCTCCCGGTCTTGTTTTTGCTAACTGTATAGAGCTTCTCCATCTTTGGCTGCAAAGAATATAATCAATATGATTTCAGTGTTGACTGTCTGGTGATGTCCATGTGTAGAGTCTTCTCTTGTGTTGTTGGAAGAGGGTGTTTGCTATGACCAGTGCATTCTCTTCGCAAAACTCTATTAGCCTTCGTCCTGCTTTATTCTGTATTCTAAGGGTATATGTGCCTGTTACTCCAGGTGTTTCTTGACTTCCTACTTTTGCATTCCAGTCCCCTATAATGAAAAGGACATCTTTTTTGGGTGTTAGTTCTAAAAGGTCTTGTAGGTCTTCATGAAACCGTTCAACTTCAGCTTCTTCAGCGTTACTGGTTGGGGCATAGACTTGGATTACTGTAATACTGAATGGTTTGCCTTGGAAACGAATAGAGATCATTCTGTCATTTTTGAGATTGCATCCAAGTACTGCATTTTGGACTCTTTTTTTGACCATGATGGCTACTCCATTTCTTCTAAGGGATTCCTGCCCACAGTAGTAGATATAATGGTCATCTGAGTTAAATTCACCCATTGCTTCTTGACCAGCATACAGGTTTCTCAGGACGCAGGTAGGGTAGTCTGGTATTCCCATCTCTTTAAGAATTTCCACAGTTTATTGGGATTCACACATTCAAAGGCCTCAGCATAGTTAATGAAGCAGAAGTAGATTTTTTTTTTTTTTTTCTGGAAATCTCTTGCTTTGTCTATGATCCAAAAGAGTTTGGCAATTTAGTCTCTGGTTCCTCTGCCTTTTCTAGGTCCAGCTTGTACATCTGGAATTTCTCAGTCCATGTACTGCTGAGGCCTAGCTTGAGGGATTTAGATCACAACCTTGCTAGAATGTGAGATGAGTGCAGTTGTGTGGTAGTCTGAACATTCTTTGGCATTTCTCTTCTTTGGGATTGGCATTAAAATGGACCTTTTCCAGTCCTGTGGTCACTGCATTGTTTTCTAAATTTGCTTACATATTGAGTTATCAGCATCATCTTCTAGGATTATAAATAGCTTAGCTGGAATTTCATCCTCCACTAGCTTTGTTCATAGTGATGCTTCCTAAGGCCCACTTAACTTCACATTCCAGGATGTTTGGCTCTAGGTGAGTGATCACACTGTCGTGGTTATCTGGGTCATTAGGACCATTATTTTGTACAGTTTTTCTCTGTATTCTTGCCACCTCTTCTTCAAATCTTCTGCTTCTGTTAGGTACATACCATTTCTGTCCTTTATTGTGCCCATCTTTGCATGAAATGTTCCCTTGGTATCTCTAGTTTCCTTTTAGAGATCTCCAGTCCTTCCCATTCTGCTATTTTCCTGTATTTCTTTGCATTGTTCACTTAAGAAGGCTTTCTTATCTCTCCTTGCTATTCTTTGGGACTGTGCATTCAAATGGTATATCTTTCTTTTTCTCCTTTGCCTTGCACTTCTCAGCCTCCTCAGACAACCATTTGCCTTTTTGCATTTCTTTATCTTGGGGATGGTTTTCACCACCGTCTTCTGTACAAGGTTAGGGACCTCCATCCATAGTTCTTCAGGCACTCTGTCTATCAGATCTCATTCCTTGATTCTATTTGTCACTTCCTCTGTGTTATCATAAGAGTTTTGATTTACATTATATCTGAATGGTCTAGTGGTTTTCCCGACTTTTTTTGAGTCTGAATTTTGCAATAAGCAGTTCATGATCTGAGCCACAGTCAGCTCCCGGTCTTGTTTTTGCTGACTGTATAGAGCTTCTCCATCTTTGGCTGCAATAATGGGAGATAAATTTCTCAAAATATAAGTAGAGTAACTTAATGTCACCAAATAATTTCAAGAAATCTTGTTTATGGGGAAGTAATTTTTTTCTGTAAATTTTTTAGTTGGAATATCATTGCTTTACAATATTGTGTTGGTTTCAGCTGTACAATGAAGTGAATAATCTGTATACATTATATCCCCTGCCTCTTAAGCCCTCCTCCAACCCATCCCACTCAACTAAGTCATCACACAGCACTGAGCTAAGCTTCCTATGCTATACAGCATGTTCCCTCTCTCTATTTTACCCATGACAATGTATATATACCTCAATGATAATATCCCAATTTCTTTCAACCAATACAAAATTAATTACATAGCAAAATAAGACTATTTTTCTAATTAATAATCTTGAAGTAAAATTAATTTTGGTAATATGTCCCCTGGGGGGGGGGATAGCATGTGTTTAAACAATTCCTTCTGTGTACACACGTTTTTAGGACAGGGGACTCTCATTTAATTTTATTGCTTCACCTCAAACATGTGAATACATAAAACAGATTTATTTTATCAGTTTAAATCAGAGATTTGATATTAAAATGGCAGCATAGACCAGCTTGGATTCAGGTGATGTGGGTTGGTACTCTGGATCTTCCAGGCCCTTTCTGAAGACTGAAGCCACCACTCAGCAACAACTAGGACTTAATTAGAAGATACAAAAATAGGTTCTTGGATCTTCACTCTTTCCTTACAGTCTGTATTTAATTCATCAGAGATCTCTTTTTTTTCCTTCTCTCTTTAAAATTTATCTGGAATTGAAACTCTTCTCATCAATCAGTAAAATCTTGGCCAAGTAATTATCTTTTAACTTATTGCAATGCCATTCTTAACAGATATTTCTGGTTCTTTCCAGCTAACCACACAAACACACAAAAGCAGCTGCTTCTTTATTTTTTTAGGTCAAGTGATGCTTCCTCTCTATCATAACTCTATGGTATAACTCAAAGAAAATGGCAAAGCCCGTATGAAGGCCCATGAAGTCCCACGTGTTCTTATCCCCTTTTACCTCTCTGATCTCAGGAGCTACTTGTCTAGTTCCCTTGCACCTCTTTTGTCACAGTGATACAGTTGCTAAAAACTGAAGCACTTAGCCTTGTACATAGTGGTTACTCAAAAAACTTTTACTGAATGAATTTTAAAAATGTGGGGTAGTCTCACATCCCAATCCATAAAGATATCCAGTAGCACATCATAAGCCACCTCATAAGTATAACAGAGACACTCCAATGAGGCAGAAAATTCCAGGGGATTTAGAAGTTCTATGTCAGAAATCTGAATCAAAGACTGGAAACTTTTCATTATACTACACTTCACATCCTCTAAGTCTTTCCTCAAATGTCACATTCCTAGAAAGGTCCTTCCTGATCATTAGTAATAGTTTGACTTCCTTTTTTCATGCTTGAACATTTACTTCTTTTAAAACTCACTTTTGTTCCTCTTTTGCCCCACATTTGGACAGATTAACAAGAAAGCCCACATATGTCTCCTTTTCTGGTCCAGTGGGCAATTTAAATCTTACAAATCTCCAGCTTTCACAGGGGAAAGTATCCCCAGTTCTGCCCTCCAGCATTTTGAAAGTCCTAACCTAGATCCTCTTCCTTCATAAAGGCAGCCCAAGCCTTCTTCTGCTCACTCTTCTCTCCTCTGAGAGTTTCTTTGTGAGATGATACAGTTTCTCTCAAATTATCTTGGGGTGTGGAGTCAGAAGTCTTGATATCTGGACCATATTTTGGGTGGGGTTCAATCTTGCTTCTCTCTATAGTAACATATAAGGTTACTTAACCTCAAAATATTTCCTTAACTAAAACCACATCTGTGATTCCTAGTGACATTATTTAATTTATTTTTATTATAAATTTATCAACAGCTGATATTATAAAGATTATTTTCTTCATTTATTATGCATCACTCCTTCTCTGATGCTGGGAAAGATTGAAGGCAGGAAGAGAAGGGGTCAACAGAAGATGAAATGGATGGATGGCATCACTGACTCAATGGACATGAGTTTTAGCAAACTGTAGGAGATAGTGGATGACAGGGAAGCCTGGCAAATTTGCAGTCCATGGAGTCAGAAAGAGTCGGACATGATGTAGAGACTAAACAACAACACCGTCTAGAATATAAGCTTCATTAGAGCAAAGATTTATTACTCTGATTACATGATATGAAATATTATTATATAAATATATTTATGAATATAAATCTTTGTCTAAATAAGGCATTTAAACTTTACATTTATAGTTTGTCAGCTGATGCAACATAATTTTAATTTGAAATAAATTATTTTCTGATTAAGAGACTTAATACCCTAATTATTTAACTTACTCTTCTATGGGTCAGCAGTTGTCTGGACTCAGGTGGCTGGTTCTAATCTCAGTCAGGTTAACTTATGAATCTAGTCAGCTGCCGGTCAGCCAGAAAGTTCTTCTGAGAATTGGCTGTTAGTTGACTGGGGCAATGGGGGCAATAAATTCTGTGACTCTCTTCTTTCAATAGGAGCTTGCTCATATGGTAAACAAGTAAGCAGGTGTTAGTTTCTCAGTCGTGTCTGACTCTTTTGCAACCCCGCCAGGCTTCTCTGTACATGATTCTCCAGGCAAGAATACTGGAGTAGATAGCCATTCCCTTACGGTATCTCCATAAAATCCCAAGAACAAAAATAGAAGTGTTCAAACCTAACATGATGCTATTTCTGTGCATTCTACTGTCAAAGTCAGTCTCAAGTTATGCCTAGACTTAAAGGTTGAAGAAATTCCCTCTATTTCTTGATGAGATGAGATGAAAATACACACTGCCAGGGGCATATATTTAGGGAGGGCAAACATCTTTTGCAATAAACCACAGATCTATTTGCTCATTTTTTTTCCTATGGAGGAAATCTAAAAATTCCTGTTATCTAACAAAATAAGCAAGTAAATTTTTGAACACTTACTAAGTCAGCACTAGTCAGCAAACTGTAAGCAAAAATTTTTATCAGTATACTTTATCACTGAACTCTTCTTCCCATATTTCAAGAAAATAAAAATATTCTCTCTACAACATGTGAGTTTCCATGGTTATGCCTGTGTTCTTCAGCCACTTACCTGAAATATCTTTTATCCTCCATACTAAATCACTATTTAATGTAGGTTAAATGCAAACTTATTTCATTATCTTCATTGGAAAGGTCTCTATGCATTATGCTTTTTTTCCCCTCAATCATCTCTGTTTGTTAAATTATAACTGTTAAATATGTATCTTAATTTTTTTGTTGCTTTTTTCTTATTTTAGATCATCTGGGTTAGTTGTGAAGATTCTTGTTTCTTTTGCAAATTCCCAAAGCTTCCATGTTAGTGTTTCACAAATAATAATGGGAATGATGTCAATAATGGCTGGAGGCCAGAATTTTGAGCTTGACAGAGTATTTGTATCTCATTCAAGGAAAACACAAGTTCAATTCTCTTTGGTGTTTGATGTTATTGAAAAAGGTGCAGGGGGAAGATGTCAATTAGAAGGTGAGATATCAAGGAAAATTTGGAGAACAAGAACAAATATGCAATTAAATTTAACTAAAGGTGGTAAGGGACTATTGACAATAGTTATTAGACTATATGGTAACTGAGACAATTACTTTTGGTTTAAGAATGTCAGTTTTATTAAAATGTGATAAAAACATAACATGTATAATGCGTACTGTGAAAAGAGAAATGATAGATAACTTGTCTGTCACAGTTGTGAGTCAAAGAAAACAAAAGATGAGAATAAAAGGATAAAATTAGGCTGAAAGATATTACCAGAGTGACCAATGTTATTAAATTAAAAAAAAGACATTAGTTAACCAATATGTTAAGTGTAAGTTATAATCAAAGTAAGTTTGAAATGAAAGAGAGTAAGAAATTTCTCAAATGACAGAAAATGAGTGGTTCAATTAAGTTTGATTATGGTTTCAGTCCCTTAGAAATGAAAAAAATCAGTAGGAATGAGTAGGCAGACATATGTTAAAGTAAATTTTTCACAGTTACAACTTACTCAATTCTGAAACTGCCTTTTAGGTATCTTGAAATTTCTTGTTGGATTTTGTTTGACTTGATCACATAAAGATAGTAGTACAAAGAAAGAAATATGAAGTTATGACACAGAAATTCAAAAGAGTCTCTTGAGCTTTCTTTTATAAAATATTATATTCTCTCTATTAAACTGGCAGGTAGCTTCAAATATCTTTTGTATGCTCAAGAAATATTTCCTCTGCATCTTTCAGTGTATGAAGGCAACATAAAAGGAAGAGAAGTGCGATTCCTAGAGATTCCCAAGAGATTACTTAGAATGTTTTGACTATGACACAGTGCACAAGTGATGCCTTGTTATCCTTTTAAGGTAAATAGTAAACACACTAGTCTCTCTTGTGTTGATTAAATTTTACTCTTCCCTGGTCTCCAGAATGCTATATATCTAAAACACCTTCCACCTATGTGAAATAAATGCTTGACTCATTCATTCATTCCCCTCTTAGAAACTAAAGGAAATAACAGAATAAGACACTGAGTGGGACTTATTTCTAGGAAATAGGTTAGTGGAACCTCATGCCATAAAAATACAGGCTTACAAAAATAAAGTGTAACCTTATTCTATAGTCACAGACAGGTGAGACTAAAGTTATATACATTATGTGCTTACAATGCTGTGATAGATGGAACAAAAGCATGTATACTGAGTGTATACTAACAGTTGGGTGCAGTGGCTTTTTAATATATCCATTTAATAATCTCAGTGTTCCTACAATAAAGTCATTAATCTTTGTATTTTACATAGAAGAAAAATAAGATATTTTTCAGGTCATAATGCTAATACATGATGAGGCCAGTAGTTGAATCATGAATTATCTAAACTCAAAGACAATGCTCCTTCCCATTAGTTTCATGTTTCATTTAAAATGTGCAATAAGTCCATAAGAGAGGTAATAAAAATGTGCTAAATGTACAGAGAAACAGAAATTATTAACTTTGGGATTATTAAATCAGTCTTGGAGGGAGAATGTTAAAATTTAACATAGGTCAATCCAATTGGTCTGAAAATGTCATTCCAGACAGAAAAGAGCATTCACAAAGGCAGAGAAATGGCTTATTTGTGACTCAGGAGACTACAGCTGATTGCCAAGGTATATGAGAAGGTATCAATAAAGACAACACTGGGGGTATACAATAAAGACTAGAATCTTAAAGTTTGTATGCCAAGCAAGAGAGAACCAATAGACTTTTTCTTAGAATAAAAGGAATATATTAATAAATTGGTTGAGAAACCAAATAAGTAAATTTGTATGTCAAAGATTCAGTATTTTAGTCTTGACATTTTTCTATTAAATGACCTCTCTTAGAGTCTTTCATGAGATTACTTATTAAGAAAAGAATTTCCTTTAAAATTGTCCATTAACACCACAAATACAGTGGCTTATGTTTTATCATGATGAATAGATTCAAGGGACTAGATCGTGTAGAAAGAGGGCCTGAAGAACTATGGATGGAGGTTCTAACACTGTAGAGGAGGCAATGACCAAAATCACCCCAAAGACAAAGAAATGCAAGAAAGCAAAGTGGTTGTCTGATAAGGCTTTACAAATATCTAAGAAAAGAAGAGAAGCAAAAGACAAGGGATAAAGATAAATCCAACTGAATGCATAATTCCAGAGAATAGCCAGGAGAGATAAGAGGGCCTTCTTAAGTGGACAATGTGAAAAAATAAGGAAAGCAGTAGAATCGGTAAGACTAGAGATCTCTTCAAGAAAATTGGAGATATCAAGGGACTATTTCACCCAAGGATGGGCACAGTAAAGGACAGGAATGGTAAGGACCTAATATAAGTGGAAGATATTAAGAAGAAGTGGCAAGAATATACAGAAGAACTGTACAAAAAAAAGGTCTTAGTGACTGGATAAACACGATGGTGTGATCACTCACCTAGAGCCAAAGCCTGAAGTTTGAAATCAGCCTTAGGAAGCACTAATACAAACACAGCTAGTGGAAATGATGGAATTCCAGCTGAATATTTCAAATCCTAAAAGATGTTGCTGTTAAACTGCTGCACTTAATATGTCAGCAAATTTGGAAAACTTAACAGTGACTACAGGACTGGAAACTGTCAGTTTTCATTTCAATCCCAAAGAAAGGCAATGTCCCCAAAAATGTTCAAACTACCATAACATTGTGCTCATTTCACATGCTAGCAAGACTATGCTGAAAATCTTTCAAGCTAGGCTTCAGCAGTACATGAACTGAGAAATTCCAGATGTTAAGCTGGATTTCAAAGAGGCTGAGAAACCAGAGATCAAGTTGCCAACCTTCTTTCGATCATGGGTATTCCAGAAAAACATCTACTTTTGCTTCATGGATTATGTAAAGCCATTGACTGTGTGGATTACAACAAACTGTGGAAAATTCTTCAAGAGATGGGAGTAACAGAGCTTACCTGTCTCCTGAGTAACCTGTATGCAGGCCAAGAAGCAACAGTTAGAATGGGACATGGAACAACAGACTAGTTCAAAACTGGGAAAGGAGTATGACAAGGTTATATATTGTCACCCTGCTTGTTTAACTTCCATGCAGTGTACATCGTGAAAAATGCTAGGCTGTATGAATTCCAGGCTGGAATCAAGATTGCTAAGAGAAATATCCAACTCAGATAGGCAGATAATGCCACTCTAATGGAAGAAAGTGAAGACAAACTAAAGAGCCTCTTCACAAGGATGAAAGAGAAGAGTGAAAAAGTTGGTTGAAAGTCAGCATTAAAGAAAAAACAAACAAAACAAAACTAAGATCAAGGTATCTGGTCCTGTCACTTCATGGCAAACAGAAGGGGAAAAAGTGGAAACAGTGACAGATTTTATTTTCTTGGGTTGTAAAATCATGATGACAGTGACTGCAGTCATGAAATTAAAAGATGCTTGCTACTTGAAAGGAAAGCTATGACAAACCTACACAGTGTATTAAAAAGCAGAGACATAACTTTGTTGACAAAGATCTGTATAGTCAAAGCTATGGTTTTTCCAGTAGCCATGTACAATTGTGAGATTTGGATCACAAAGAAGGCTGAGCACCAAAGAATTGATGCTTTTAAACTGTGATGCTGGAGAAGACTCTTGACAGTCCCTTGGACAGCAGAAGACCAAACCAGTCAATCCTAAAGGAAATTAACCATGAATATTCATTGGAAAGACTGTTGATAAAGCTGAAGCTTCAATACTTTGGCCACCTGATGAGAAGAGCCAGCTCATCGGAACTGACCTTGATGCTGGGAAAGATTGAAGGCTAAACGAGAAGGGGTAGCAGAGGATAAAATGGTTAGATGGCATCACTAACTCAATGGACATGAATTTTAGCAAACTCCAGGAGATAGTGGAGGACAGAGGAGCCTGGTGTGCTACAGTCCATGAGGTTGCAAAGAGTCAGACATAACTTAGTGACAGAACAATAATAATGACAATACTCTTTAACTGAAATTTTTATTGAAATGATGTTTTCTACGATAAAGAGGTGTTTGATGCAACAACTGTTTAATTGACAACTTTTAAATTCCATCTTCATTTCTCTACTCATTACCTATTCATTTTGAGTTTAATAAATAAGACCCATCTGCATTCTCTCTCCCTCATGCCCAATACCTATTTTACGTTTCCTGATATGCCCAATTTTGTATCTGAAGAGGCATGTGCTTGCTTTCTGATGAACAACATGTCATCTTATTCACAGAATAGGTGACAGATCCTTTCCACTTTGCTTAGTGGTTCTCACCTAAATTACTCTTGAGAAAACACTCTTTGAAGATATGGCCAGATGGCTTTTCTCACATACTTGAGGAGCAGATTGGCAGTTTTAGTTTTGTTTCAGTATTTGTTGAGTGTATATTTCCTACCTTCCTCATAGTTTACAATGCCAGTTAGATTTATATCCAAAAACATACAGAGAAGATAAATTCTTAGCTCTTCCTTAGTAAGTCATTACACAGAAGTCTGGCAGGCAGAGTTCATGTACCAAGCAACTCCTTAGCACTGCAGAAATACATCATTTACTGGGGTTATTTGCTGCAATTGAAACAAGATTAGAGAGTCCCTATAATTCATCATGCCACACCAATTGATTTAGAAGAAAGTAATGAGAATTATGAGAAATTTGAAATCTCCTTAGAGAAAGCCTAAATCTCTGTTAACTGACTGTCCATAGAAATCTGGACTTCAAGGACACTTCTGGTGAGCACTCAGAAACAATTGAGGAATATGTTACTAGAAACTTGAAAATAAAAAGACCCTTGTTTTTAGTGTCAGAAAACGGAGTGGAATGGTGTCCTGAGATCATGTGGAAATTAGAATCTGTGAATAATGAACTTGGATGTTTAGCTGGAGAGATTACAAAGCAAAGTGTTTAAGTTGAGTCCTAGTTTTTCCTTGCTGTTTATAGTAAAATGCAAGAGGAATAATATAAACTAAAGGAAGAACTAGTCAACTAAAAGAAGTAAGAATAGGAAGTTTTGGAAAATTCTCAGCCTATCCAGAGGACAAGAAGTCTAAGTGTTCAGTCACACAAAAGATTCTTCAAAGAGATCAAGGATGTGACTTCCATATTCCCTCAGTCAAACCAGGGTCCCATGTAAAGTTTAAGGTCTTTCTTTGTCTTTCAGTTGTCTCAACAGAGATCAAAACAGATATGTGTTTGTGTGTTAGTCATTCAGTCATGTCTGATTCTTTGTAACCTCATGGACTGTAGCCTATCCAGCTCCTCTGTCCCTGGAATTCTCCAGGCAAGAATACTGGAGTGAGCAGCCATTCCATTCTCCAGGGGATCTTCCCAAACCAGGGATTGAACTTGGGTCTCCTGCACTCCAGGCAGATTCTTTACCATCTGAGCCACAAGGGAAGCCCAAAACAGACATAGGATTAATCTTGAAAATAGACAAAGCTTCTGTATCTTGGAATGAATCTCCTGTAGCCTCCAAAATTTTACCAGCAGGAAAGAGGTTGATAAAAATACTCATCATTAAATATATGCTATCTTTCATAAGGAATAATGATTCCAAAGGTGGAGCCAAGCAACCAGAGGCCTGAGTGGAGAACAAAGGAAAATTTTTCCCATGCCTTGTAACATAATGTATTTTGCTTGCCTTCAGTTTAAAAATGCTTTGGACTGTGAACAACATTTACTTAGCCATTTTTCCACTTTTAACATAATGATATCTGTGATTGTGTCTATGCATGTCCTTCTACTCTATATTGGGAACAGATAACTTTGGTTTCATAGGTTCCTAAACGGAGACTTGTGCCCCACTGTTATATTTAATAGAGCATATTAAAAACTTTAGTCTCATGATGTAGATGACTTTATTAGATTATTTAGATGATGAGATGTGGAATTTCTGAGCTGATGAGATTTATGTGTAATTTGGGATTTGAGTTGATGCTATAATGGAAGGGGCTTCCCTGGTGGTTCAGAGGTTACAGCATCTGCCTCCAATGCGGGAGACCTGGGTTCAATCCCTGGGTCGGGAAGATTCCCTGGAGAAGGAAATGGCAACCCACTCCAGTATTCTTGCCTGGAGAATCTAATGGACGGAAGAGCCTGGTAGGCTACAGTCCACGGGGTCACAAAGAGTCAGACACGACTGTGCAACTTCACTATAATGGAAGGTGACCTTTGGGGATTTAAACATATTTAAAACATATTTATTCAGGGAATGAACATATTTTGTATTGGGTAGGGGAGGAACATGAACTTTGAAAGTCAGAAAATGGTTGGTGATAGCCAGAATGATCTACTAAAGATATTCACACACTAATTCCTAGATTTTGTAAATATGCACAGAAATATACAGGGAATATACAGGAATATATAATCAAATTTATGGACCTTAAAATAGGAGATTATCCTGGATTACCTTGGAGAGCCCAAACTAATTAAATTAACCTTTAAAGGCAGAGATCTTTTTCCAGGTGGAATAAGAAAGATAGGGCAGAAATAGAAGTCAGAGAAGGTTTAACCTGCCATCGTTCTCTTTGAAGATGAAAGGACCAAAATGACAAAAGATGCAGGAGACATTAAGGATCTGAGGGATGCTCCAGACTGATAATCTGTGAAGAAATAAGAACCTCAGGTCCACTGCCGCATGTAACTAAATACTGTCAACAGCCTGAGTGAACCTTGGAAACAGATTTTTCTCTCAGAGCTTCCAGATAAAATCTCAGACTGGGCAAAACCTTGACAATACTTCTGACCTACAGAAATTTGAAATAATACATTTGTGTGGTTTTTAGCTGCTAAATGTGTAGTAATTTGGAAGAACAGCAATGAAAAAATAATACAGCCTGTAATTCAAAACTTCTCAATCTATGTCAGTGTTTATTGTTATAATGGTCTCTGTTTCCTTTGGATCAAGCTTTGTGTTATGCATATACAAGTGGGTATATGAGGAATTGATAACAGCAGTGACCCCAGATTTTCACCCTTTTCTTTATTCAAATGCTTTGTCACGTGAATATGAATTGCCTGTCACTAAAATGATTAATTTCCTCACCCATTGATTCTGGGACCAACCATATGGTTTATTATAGCTATTGGAATGAGGCAACAGAAGAAATAAGGAAAAGAAATATGTACACAGGATAAAACGTTAAACAGCTACACTTAAATGAAGAGCAGGATAGGAGATCTGGATTGATGAAAAAGGAGGGTGTTTAATGATCTCAGAGTTAGTAAGTGGAGAAAAGTGGGCAGAGTTGCACACTTTTGAAGTCTATTATGATGTGCTTTAAACTCTGCCCAGTACTCATTATTTTCTTGAATGTTGTGACTTAGGATCTAAAATTTCAGAAACCAGAAGTTGTACTGAATAAAGACACTCTTTGCTATCATGTCTGTCTTATCTCAAACAAGAATAAGTGACCCACAACATTCTCCCATGTGCCTACTGTCTGAAGTGTACCAGATAATCTGTAAGTAATGCCACTACCTACCATATAATGCTAATGAGACAACTATTTGAAACTTAGGAATAGCTACAACTTTGTAGTATAACTACAAAAGATACTGGGCTTCAGATGTTAACTTCTTTTTCTACTATCGTGGGATCTAGAAGGATCTTGTGTTTCAGTATTATCTGAAGACTTTGTTAACAGATGAATTGATTTGAAAGCAACAAAGGGTCAGTGAAGATCTATACAGTTATGATTTAAAATGTTTCCTTGTTTTGGCATTGTGCTAAATTTTTATGTTTATGAGTGTTTCAATTATACCTATTTATATAAAATATATGACTTCCCTAGTGGCTCAGATGGTAAAGAAACTGCCTGCAATATAGAATACATTGAATATATTGGATGATTTAGGTGAATATAAACTGAAATTATTTATAAAATTACAAATCTTTGTTAATTTTGTTCCCTGTAGATACTTTCATAATCAGCTATAACTATTGACTATCTCTATTATAGATAATGTGTGAATTTAATAAAATAAATGTAGCTATTTTATTCTGTTAGCTATTTATTTTTATTAGCTATTGATGTATTTAAAGCATAAACAACAACCTATTTTCTGAGGTTTGAGAGCAACAGCCTTTTCTTTTTGTGTATAAATACACAAAATTGAAAATTTTAAAAATCTAGGAGGTCCTAAGATGGTGGAGGAATAGGATGGGGAGACCACTTTCTCCCCCACAAATTCATCAAAATATTATTTGAATGATGAGCAACTTACACAAAACAACTTCAGAATCCTGGCAAAGGACACCAGGCACCCAGAAAGGCAGCCCATTCTCTTCAAAAGGAGGTAGGACAAAATATGAAAGACAAAAAGAGAGACAAAAAAGTTAGGAATGGAGACCTGTCCTGAGGAGGGAGTCTTGAAGGAGGAGAAGTTTCCAAACACCAGGGAACCCTCTCACTGGCAGGTCTGTGGGGAGTTTTGGAATCTCACAGAGCAACATAACCGGGAGGAGAGGAAAACACACACACACACAGAATACACGCCTAACCGCAACTCCCAGTGGAGAAGTAGCCCAGAAGCTCGCGTCTGCCACCAGCCAGCGTGGGCTGAGCAGGGAGGCATGGGTTGCATGCTTAGGGTAAGAACTGGGCCTGAATGCCCTGAGGATAATCTGAGGGAACTAAGGTGAGATAGTAACCCAAACTGTGGGATAGCCAGAGAGAAGGAAAAAAAGAGAGAAAAAAACTTTCCCATGAAAAGCTCTAACCTAAGGCACAGCCTGGCCCACTCACAGAACAAAGGATTGAGCGAATACCAAAGGAGAGCTAGCCTGCTGTGGACCATCCCATCCCCCTGCCAGAGGCAGAGAGGCAGGTGGGTGACAGCCTGAGCTGGAAGGCAAGGGGCAATCTTGGCCCCAGAGATGTCATCCTTCAACATACTGTGGAGTTGCTACCCAAGTCTTCCTGGGATCCTGGATGGCCAACATCTGCCAGGAGTGTTGCAGCCAGAGATCAACTCCCAGAGGAGACACGTGGCACATCTGAGAGGGTGCCATTGCTACACACACAAGAAACCGAGAGGCTGTGACCAGGGAGGTGATTAAGATGCACAGCCCACCTAGGACAGTGCACTCGCCAAGCACCTGGTCACCTGAGCTACTCAGACCTGAGAAGGGCACAAAACACATGCCAAGCTGAGTTTGTGCCTTTGTGGAGTACGTGAGAACTGGAACCTGAGCAGCTTAGACCTGGAAAGTGCATGAAACCCAGGGCCTGCTTTGGACAGTTCCCCTGCAGGCCAACATGGAGCCTGAGCAGTGTAGACCCAGAAAGCACACACGCCATGAGCCAGGGCAAACTCAGTGTGGTCCAGACGCTGCCAGCACTACCCACACACACCAGTGATATTTGTTTGAAGAGCTCCTCCCTCCCCACAGCACAACTGAACAAGTGAGCCTAGATAAGTGACCACCTTTTCCCCCTCATGTCAGGGCAGAAACTAGACACTTAAGAGACCTGCAAACAGAGGAAGCCAAAATAAACAAAGAAGAGGGAACTGCCCTGGAAGTGACAAGTGCAACAGATTAAAACCCTGTAGTTAGCAATGTCTAAGCATTGGAAAGGACCTATAGACCTTGAGAAGAAGTATAAGCTGGGACAAGGAACTATCTGAAACTGAACTGACTCCACACCACCCTCAAAAGCTCCAGAGAAATTCCTAGATATATTTTTACTATTATCATTTTTTACTATTTTTAAAATTTTAAGTTCTTTATTACTCCTTTAATTTTCATTTTTATAACCTGCTATTACCTTGCAAAAAGACACTATTTTTAAAGCAAATTTTATATATATATATAATTTTTGTGATTTTTTTGTATTATTAATATTGTATTTTTCAGAATCTAACCTCTACTCTAGATTTTTGATCTTTGCTTTTTGGTATTTGTTATCAACTTTGTACCATTAAGAATCTAATCTTCAGTACTCATTTTTCCTTAGGGGTGTGATTACTGGCTTGATTGCTCTCTCCCCTTTTGACTGTCTCTTTTCTCCCCCAGGACATCTCTATCTCCTCCCTCCCCCTTCTTTTCTGTACTTAACTCTGCGAATCTCTCTGGGTGTTCTGAGATTTGGAGAACACTTAGGTAACTGATTACTGGCTAGATTGGTCTCTTTCCTTTTGACTCCCTCTTATCTCTATCTCCCTCCTCCCTCTTTTCTACTCCATGTAACTCTGTGAACCGCTCTGGGTGTCCCTCACTGTGGAGAACCTTTTCACCATAAACCTCGATGTTTTATAACCTGTGCTGTATGGATGGAGAAGTCCTGAGGCTACTGTAAGAATAAGACTGAAAACCAGAGGCAGGAGGCTTAAATCCAAAACTTGAGAACACCAGAAAACTCCTGACTCCAGGGAACATTAATTGACAAGAGCTCAACCAAAAGCCTCTACACCTACATTGAAACCAGCTCCACCCAAGAGCCAACAAGTTCCAGAACAACGCATATCAGGCTAATTCTCTAACCTGAGCATTAAAATACAGGTTGCCCGAAGTCCAGTACTTTGGCCACTTTATGCGAAGAGTTGACTCATTGGGAAAGACTCTGATGCTGGGAGGGATTGGGGCCAGGAGGAGAAGGGGACGACAGAGGATGAGATGGCTGGATGGCACTACTGACTCGATGGACTTGAGTCTGAGTGAACTCTGGGAGTTGGTGATGGACCGGGAGGCCTGGCGTGCTGCGATTCATGGGGTCGCGAAAAGTCGGACACGACTGAGTGACTGAACTGAACTGAACTGAACTGAAAGTCACACCAAACCCACAGACACCTCAAAACTCACTACTGGACATTTCATTGCACCCCAGAGAGAAGAGATCTAGTTCAGTCCAACAGAAAACCAATGCAAGTTTCCCTAACTGGGAAACCTTGACAAGCCACTAGTCCAACCCCACCCATAGGGAGGAACCTCCACAATAAAGAGAAATTACAAACTCCCAGCATACAGAAAGGCCATCCCAAACACATCAATCTAAACAAAATGAAAAGGCAGAGAAATATTCAGCAGGTAAAGAACATGATAATTGCCCACCAAACCAAAGAGGAGGTGATAGAAAGTCTACCTGAAAAAGGATTCAGAATAATGATAGTAAAGATGATCCAAAATCTTAAAGACAAAGTGGAGTTACAGATAAATAGACTAGAGACAAGGATGGAGAAGATGCAAGAAATGTTTAACAAGGACCTAGAAGAAATAAAAAAGTGTCTGTCAATAATGAATAATGCAATAACAGAGATCAAAAGCACTCTGGAGGGAACAAACAGTGGAATAACTGAGGCAGAAGATATGATAAGTGAGGTGGAAGATAGAATGGTGGAAATAAATGAAGCAGAGAGGGAAAAAAAAGAAAAAAGAATGAAAAGAAATGAGGACAACCTCAGAGACCTCTGGGACAATTTTAAACACCCCAACATTCGAATCATAGGAGTCCCAGAAGAAGAAGACCAAAAGAAAGGCCATGAGAAAATACTTGAGGAGATAATAGTTGAAAACTTCCCTAAAATGGGGAAGGAAATAGCCACCCAAGTCCAAGAAACCCAGAGTCCCAAACAGGATAAACCCAAGGCGAAATACCCCAAGACACATATTAATCAAATTAATGAATATCAAACACAAAAAGCAAATATTAAAAGCAGCGAATAACAAATGAGGGGATTCCCATAAGGATAACAGTTGATCTTTCAATAGAAACTCTTCAGGCCAGAAGGGAATGGCAGGACATACTTAAGGCCATGAAAGAAAATAACCTACAGCCCAGATTACTGTACCCAGCAAGGATCTCATTCAAATATCAAGGAGAAATCAAAAGCTTTACAGACAAATAAAAGCTGAGACAATTCACACTACCAAGCCAGCTCTTCAACAAATGCTAAAGGATCTTCTCTAGACAGGAAACACAGAAAAGGTGTATAAACTCAAAACCCAAACAACAAACTAAATAGCAACAGGATCATACTTATCAATAATTACCTTAAATGTAAATGATTTGAATTCCCCAACCAAAAGACAAAGACTGGCTGAACAGATACAAAAACAAGACCCCTAAATATGTTGTCTACAAGAGACCCACCTCGAAATAAAAGACACATACAGACTGGAAGTGAAGGGCTGGAAAAAGACATTTCATGCAAATGGAGACCAAAACAAAGCAGGAGTAGCAATACTCATATCAGATAAAATAGACTTTGAAATGAAGGCCGTGAAAAGAGACAAAGAAGGACACTATATAATAATCAAAGGATCAATCCAAGAAGATATAACAATTATAAATATATATGCACCAACATAGGAGCACCACAATATGTAAGGCAAATGCTAACAAGTATAAAAGGGGAAATTAACAGTAACACAATAATAGTGGGAGACTTTAATACCCCACTCACGCCTATGGATAGATCAACTAAACAGAAAATTAGCAAGGAAACACAAACTTTAAAAGATGCAATGGACCAGTTAGACATTATTGATATCTATAAGACATTTCACCCCAAAACAATGAATTGCACCTTTTTCTCAAGTGCACATGGAACATTCTCCAGGATAGATCACATCCTGGGCCAAAAATCTAGCCTTGATAAATTCAAAAAAATTGAAATCATTTCAAGCATCTTTTCTGATCACAATGCAGTAAGATTAGATGCCAATTACAGGGGAAAAGCTATTAAAAATACAAACATATGGAGGCTAAACAACACACTTCTGAATAACCAACAAATCACAGGATAAATAAAAAAAGAAATCAAAATATGCATAGAAACAAATGAAAATGATAACATAACAACCCCAAACCTATGTGATTCAGTAAAAGGAGTACTAAAGGGGAAGGTTCATAGCAATACAAGCTTTCCTCAAGAAACAAGAGAAAAATCAAATAAATAACCATTTTATTTTATTTTTTTTTTTTTAAATTTTATTTTATTTTTAAACTTTACATAATTGTATTAGTTTTGACAAATATCAAAATGAATCCACCCCAGGTATACATGTGTTCCCCATCCTGAACCCTCCTCCCTCCTCCCTCCCCATACCATCCCTCTGGGTCGTCCCAGTGCACTAGCCCCAAGCATCCAGTATCGTGGATCGAACCTGGACTGGCAACTCGTTTCTTACATGATATTTTACATGTTACAATGTCATTCTCCCAAATCTTCCCACCCTCTCCCTCTCCCACAGAGTCCATAAGACTGTTCTATACATCAGTGTCTCTTTTGCTGTCTCGTACACAGGGTTATTGTTACCATCTTTCTAAATTCCATATATATGCGTTAGAATACTGTATTTATGTTTTTCCTTCTGGCTTACTTCACTCTGTATAATAGGCTCCAGTTTCATCCACCTCATTAGAACTGATTCAAATGTATTCTTTTTAATGGCTGAGTAATACTCCATTGTGTATAAATAACCATTTTAAAGTTTTCAAATAGATAACTTTATACCTAAAGCAACTAGAAAAAGAAGAAATGAAGAGCCCTATGGTTAGTAGAAGGAAAGAAATAATAAAAATTAGGGCAGAAATAAATGAAGGAGAAACAAAGGAGACTATAGCAAAAATCAACAAAACTAAAAGCTGGTTATTTGAGAAGATAAATAAAATATACAAACCATTAGCCAGACTCATCAAGAAAAAAAAAAAGGGAGAAGATTTAAATCAACAGAATTAGGAATGAAAATGGAGAAATCATAACAGACAACATAGAAATACAAAAGATTATAAGACGCTACCATAAGCAACTATATGCCAATAAAATGGACAACTTGGAAGAAATGGACAAAATTCTTATAAAAGTATAACCTTCCAAAACTTAACCAGAAAGAAATAGAAAATCTTAACAGACCCATCACAAGCACAGAAATCAAAACTGTAATAAAAAATCTTCCAATAAACAAAAGCCCAGGACCACATGGCTTCACAGCTGAATTCTATGAAAAATTTAGAGAAGAGCTAACACCTATCCTACTCAAACTCTTCCAGAAAATTGCAGAGGAAGGTAAACTGCCAAATTCATTCTATGAGGCCACCATCACACTAATACAAAAAGCAGACAAAGATGCCACAAAAAAGAAAACTACAGGCCTATATCACTGATGAACAAAGATAAAAAAACCTCAACAAAATTCTAGCAAGGAGAATCCAACAACATATTAAAAAGATCATACATCATGATCAAGTGGGCTTTATCCCAGGGATGCAAGGATTCTTCCATATTTGCAAATCAATCAATATGATAACACCACATTAACAAATTGAAATATAAAAACCATATGATTATCTCAATAGATCCAGAGAAAGCCTTTGACAAAATTCAACATTCATTTATGATAAAAACCCTCCAAGAAGCAGGCATAGAAGGAACATACCTAAAGATAATAAAAGCCATATATGATAAACCCACAGCAAACATTATCTTCAATGGTGGAAAATTGAAACCAATTCCCCTAAAGTCAGTAACAAGACAAGGGTGCCCACTCTCACCACTACTATTCGGCATAGTTTTGGAAGTTTTAGCCAGAGCAATCATAGAAGAAAAAGGAATAAAAGGAATCCAGATTGGAAAAGCGGATGACATGAACCTCTACATAGAAAACCCTAAAGACTCCACCAGAAAATTATGAGAGCTAATAAATGAATATAGTACAGTTGCAGGATATAAAATTAACACACAGGAATCCCTTGCATTCCTATATACACATGAAAAGATGCTCAGCATCACTCAATTATCAGAGAAATGCAAATCAAAACTACAATGAGGTATCAACTCATGCCAGTCAGTATGGCTGCTATCAAAAAGTCTACAAACAATAAATACTTCAGAGAAAAGGGAACCCTCTTACACTGTTGGTGGCAATGCAAACGAGTACAGCCACTATGGAAAACAGTGTGGAGAATCCTTAAAAAACTGGAAATAGAACTGCCATATGACCCAGCAATCCCACTGCTGGTCATACACAAGAGGAAACCAGAATTTAAAGAGACACATGTACCAGAGTGTTCATCTCAACACTGTTTATAATAGTCAGGACATGGAAACAACCTAGATGTCCATCAGCAGATGAATGGATAAGAAAGCTGTGGTACATACACACAATGGAATATTACTCAGCTATTAAAAAGAATGCATTCAAATCAGTTCAAATGAGGTGGATGAAACTGGAGCCTATTATACAGAGAGAAGTAAGTCAGAAAGAAAAACCAATATAGTATATTAATGCATATATATGGAATTTAGAAAGATGATAGTGATGACCTTATATGCGAGACAGCAAAAGAGATACAGATGTAAAGAACAGATTTTTGGACTCTGTGGGAGAAGGCGAGAGTGGGATGACTTGAGAGAATAGCATTGAAACATGTATATAACCATATGTGAAACAGATTGAGAGTTTATGTTCAATACATGAGACAGGGCTCTCAGGACCAGTGCACTGGGATGATTCTGTGGGATGGGATGGGGTGGGAGGTGGAAGGGGGGTTCAGGATGGAGGACACATGTACACCCATATACTAATAATGAGAAAACAGAAAGAAATTAAGGAAACAATTTTATCCACCATTGCAATGAAAAGAATAAAATACTTAGGAATAAATCTACCTAAAGAAAAAAAAAAGACCTATATATAGAAAACTATAAAACACTGATGAGAGAAATAAAAAATGACACAAATAGATGGAGAAATATACCATGTTCATGAATTGGAAGAATCAATATAGTGAAAATGGATATACTACCCAAAACAATCTATAGATTCAATGAAATCCCTATCAAGCTACCAACAGTATTTTTCAGAGAACTAGAACAAATAATTTCACAATTTGTATGGAAATACAAGAAACCTCAAATAGCCAAAGAGAATGGAATTGGAGGAATCAACCTGCCTGACCTCAGACTATACTACAAAGCTACAGTCATCAAGAAAGTATGGAACTGGTAGTAAGACAGAAATATAGTTCAATGGAACAAAATAGAAAGCACAGAGATAAATCCATTCACCTATGGACACCTTATCTTTGACAAAGGAGGCAAGAATATACAATGGAGAAAACACAATCTCTTTAAAAAGTAGTGCTGGGAAAACTGGTCAACCACTTGTAAAAGAATAAAACTAGAACATTTGCTAACACCATACACAAAAATGAACTCAAAATTGATTAAAGATCTAAATGTAAGACCAGAAACTATAAAACTCCTAGAGGAAAACATAGAAAAAACACTCTCTGATATAAATCACAGCAGGATCCTCTATGACCCACCTCCCAGAGTAATGGAAATAAAAGCAAAAATAAACAAATAGGACCTAATTAAACTTAAAAGTTTTTGCACTATGAAGGAAACTATAAGCAAGGTGAAAAAACAGCATTCAGAATTGGAGAAAATAATATCAAATGAAGTAACTGACATATAATTAATCTCAAAAATATGCAAGCAGCCCATGCAGCTCAATTACAAAAAAATAAATGGTCCAATAAAAAAATGGGCCAAAGAACTAAACAGACATTTCTCCAAAGAAGACATACAGATAGCTAACAAACACAGGAAAATTCGAGATACCAAGGGAACATTTCATGCAAAGATCGAGTCAATAATGGGCAGAAATGGTAGGGACCTAACAGAAACTGAAGATAGTAAGAAGAGGTGGCAAGAATACATAGAAGAACTGTACAAAAAAAATCTTTGTGACCCAGATAATCATGACCATGTGATCTTTCACCTAGAGCCAGACATCCTGGAATGTGAAGTCAAGTGGGCCTTAGGAAGCATCACTATGAACAAAGCTAGTGGAGCTGATGGAATTCCAGTTGAGCTATTTCAAATCCTAAAAGATGATGCTGTGAAAGTGCTGCACTAAATATGCCAGCAAATTTGGAAAACTCTGCAGTGGCCACAGGACTGGAAAAGGTCAGTTTTCATTCCAATCCCAAAGAAAGGCAATGCAAACTACCACACAATTGCAGTCATCTCACATGCTAATAAAGTAATGCTCAGTTCAGTTCAGTTCAATCACTCAGTCGTGTCCGACTCTTTGTGACCCCATGAATCGCAGCACGCCAGGCCTCCCTGTCCATCACCAACTCCTGGAGTTCACTCAAAGTCATGTCCGTCAAGTCGGTGATGCCATCCAGCCATCTCATCCTCTGTCATCCCCTTCTCCTCCTGCCCCCAATCTCTCCCAGCCTCAGAGTCTTATCTGATGAGACAGCTCTTTGAATGAGGCGGCCAAATTATTGGAGTTTCAGCTTTAGCATCAGTCCTTCCAAAGAACACCCAGGACTGATCTCTTTTAGAATGGACTGGTTGGATCTCCTTGCAGTCCAAGGGACTCTCAAGAGTCTTCTCCAACACCACAGTTCAAAAGCATCAATTCTTTGGCGCTCAGCTTTCTTCACAGTTCAACTCTCACATCCATAGATGACCACTGGAAAAACCATAGCCTTGACTAGATGGACCTTTGTTGGCAAGGTAATATCTCTGCTTTCTAGGTTGGTCATAACTTTCCTTCCAAGGAGTAAGCGTCTTTTAATTTCATGGCTGCGATCACCATCTGCCGTGATTTTGGAGCCCAAGAGTTCCAGAAAAACATCTCTTTCTTCTTTATTGACTATGCCAAAGCCTTGACTGTGTGGATCACATTAAACTGTGGAAAATTCTTCAAGAGATGGGAATTCCAGACCACCCGACCTGTCTCTTGAGAAACCTGTATGCAGGTCAGGAAGCAACAGTTAGAACTGGACATGGAACAACAGTCTGGTTCCAAATAGGAAAAGGAGTACGTCAAGGCCGTATATTGTCACCCTGCTTATTTAACTTATATGCATAGAACATCATGAGAAATGCTGGGCTGGAAGAAGCACAAGCTGGAATCAAGATTGCTGGGAGAAATATCAATAACCTCAGATATGGAGATGACATGGTTGGATGGCATCATCGATTCAATGGACATGAGTTTTGGTAAACTCTCAGAGTTGGTGATGGACAGGGAAGCCTGGCGTGCTGCGGTTCATGGCATTGCAAAGAGGCGGACATGACCAAGCAACTGAACTGAACTGATTTCCTTGATTACTTAAGATTGTCAATTCAATAAGAAAAAGGGAAAAAAAATAAAGTATCCTGTCTCTTTAGAATTCTTTCACAGATGTTTCTCTGAATGCCTTCTTAGCCATGTCAGTGTTAAAATAATGGGCAACATATGTGCTAAACTCTGTGACATGCCAAGTAGATTGAAACACACAACCTTGGTTTTTGGACAATAAGATCTTTATCACCCATCCTGGCAGCTGCATGTTGAACCACAAAGACAACCTTTCATCCTCACAACTGCCTGGTCTAGGGACAGGTCATGAAGAACGACAGTTTCTATGGGAAATGCTAAAATTTAGTTGCCACTTTCTCATGAAATACTCCCCTGGAATCCACAAGAATTTGTTTAGACTCCAGAGTTATGAATGAATTTATTCCAATAGTTCTTGTCAAGTCAACACTTGTTTTGCTGGAAGAACTAATTTTTTGCAACTTACTACTCCATTATTTTCCATGATGTTACTAAGTCATTTCTTTTGAATCCAGAATTAATTTATCTTCTCAGATTCTTGCTTGCCTTATAAGTTATGTGTGTCTTTCTGTGACACCCATAAAAAGTTATATTGTTCAGAAGGTTCACTCTAAAGTTGCTCCATCATTTCATCTAGAAAAGTCCACCTCTTCACCTGTCATGATTACCTACATTTTAGAAGTAATTCTAAGTATACATGTTTTCACATCCAGGTTGAACTTTCTCTCAATGACCTCTTTATTCAGCATTATTTTCTGGAGTTGGTACAATGTTACAATATAATTATGGCATTCACTTGCTGAAATAAAAGTAAAATAACTCCAAGACTCTCCTGTATTTTAGTGAAGTGGGGGAGAATGGATACATGCATATGTATTGTGGAGTCCCTTCACTGTTCACCTGAATCTATCACCACATTGTTAATTGGCTACACTCCAACACAATGTGGAAAGTACTTTTTTTAAGAAAAAGTGCTTACACAGAATATCCTCACCATGGAGTATAAAACATTACAAAATCAGTCTAACTATTGAATAAATGATTTAAGTTCAATAGGAAGATTGATTCCTTGACAGTAAGAAATATTAAATATTAGAAAATATTTTATGATGGTTTAAGTGATCTCTTGAGTTATGTAACATGGTTAAATAAGTTTAAAATGGCCATATAGAATGAAAAAAAATTTTTTTCATTGAGAACTCTTCTAATTTTAAAGCATTGATAAACATGCAAGCTGTTTTTGAAATTTAAGCTCAGTGGATTACTTTTTCAGAGGCCAGATGCAAAAGGCATCTGTGCCCAGCTGTTACAAGAGACACTTCTGTTTGTAGGATGAACCAAAACCTATACCTGAAAACAGGGATGTTCTGAAAGCAGATATTTTAATAGTAGAAAATATCATGACTGTACTTATGTTCTTAAAATAAATCTTTTTATTTTTTACTTTTAAAAGGTTGCACATATAAAAATAAAAAAGACCAAGAGTGAGTGATAGCAAACCTGTTCCTCTAATTTGTACCTAATATAAATACCAAAATAAAGAAATTACTTTTATGTAGGTAAAAACAGGTGTCAAAACAACTGAATCTAGAATACAGGACACATTTTTTTGCTATCCAGTCTTTTAAAAATAATTTTATTTTCTAATCATATTTGAAATCAAGAAAGATTATTTTTGAAAAATATAGAAAATATCTGAAAATGGTGAACATAAATATTATTCAATCACTTAATTATACTTTATGCTTAGAAAGTCTTTTTCCTATCTCTATTTAGATCAATTAACTCCCACGACTTAGGGGGATGGTGTTAACTATTTGTTTTGGAGTCCTAGGAGTGTATAGAAGCTGTCAGCAACCCACTCCAGTATTCTTGACTGGAGAATCTCATGGGCAGAGGAGCAGGCACTTATAATTATAAACTATAAATTATTATCAATTATAACATGTATTATTGTAATTATACTTTGTTACAATTATAAATTATTACATATATTTATAATATGCCTAAATATCTTCCCAACTTTTTATATATATACATATATATATATATATAGATATATATATATAAATTAACTCTGATAATTGAAATTACACTGTCATAGAAAGTGGATATATTATTGTGTTAAGCACTGTATTCCTGATTTTGAATAATTAATTAGATAAAATGTGTTTTCCAATGCTTTTTCAGAATATATTGGCTTGTGAATTTTTTAACGTATAACTTTTTGCTGAGATGTCAGCATGAATATATTCCATAAAATCACTCATATTCATCACTTTTAATTTCAGGGTTTTATTGTCTTTGTATTTAATTTCAGTTCCAGTGTCTATGTTTATAAACATTCTTTTCAGTGGTCCATATTTTTCAAGTTTTGGGTCAAGAAGTGCCACTTGCATTAAATAAATTTGAATACTTTTCCATATTTTTATGTGCTTTTAATATTTTATATGACATTGACATTATTTGTTGTGACAATTTTTAAATAATTTACTCATCAATCCCCATATCCAGAATTCTTTCTTTTGGAAAAGTGCAAGTGAGAGGCAAGATCCAAACTCTTTTATCATATATTTAGCTGTATTTATACATAGACATGTATTTTTCTCTCTCCTATGGTAGCATTTATATCAAACTTTCTAAAAGTACTTTGTTTTCATAAACTTTATTGTGTTATTTGGCAGATATATTTATAGACACATATTATGTTATGATAAAGTGATCTCTTTGTTATATATATTGTTTTAACTCTGACAATTTAACTTCTTTCATATTAATAATGTTATTCAGTCATGTTTTAATTTTAAAAGAATCAATCTGTGTCCATGCTTTTGTTTCATACTTTGTATTTAGTTATATTTTATATTTGAGTCATATAAGACAGCTAGTATTTATTAAAAGCTAGACTCTAAAAAATCAAGAGATTTTAGTCTACTGGTCAAGGTCAATTTGAAAATCTGGTCAATTTGGAAACCTTGAAATACCAAACTTGGAAATCTGGAGTCTAGAATCCAGGAAAAGAAAGATAATTAGCATACTTGGATTCTGTGTACACACCAATACTAGATTTTTCTAAGCTGTCTTTAATTCAATGCTAGTTACTTAATTTTCACAACTGACTTGAAACCCACTGATGATTCAAAATCATGCCAACTGGTTTTAATCATTAGTTAAATCATCTTTCGGAGAAGGCAATGGCACCCCACTCCAGTACTCTTGCCTGGAAAATCCCATGGACAGAGGAGCCTAGTAGGCTGCAGTCCATAGGGTTGCTAAGAGTCAGACACGACTGAGCGACTTCACTTTAACTTTTCACTTTCATGCATTGAAGAAGGAAATGGCAACCCACTCCAGTGTTCTTGCCTGGAGAATTCCAGGGATGGGGTAGCCTGGTGGGCTGCCCTCTATGGGGTCACACAGAGTCGGACATGACTGAAGCCACTTAGCAGCAGTAGCAGCAAATCATCTCTGCTTTTTATTATATCTAATAGTTGTATGATGCTTTGCACATTAGAAAAAGCATCTTCAAGTATACAACACTAATTTTTCAATTTTTTGCTTAAGACTCAAAATCTTAATATAATAATAATAAAATTATTTTCCTTGGCTCACTTAATATGTCCTTATTTATAGTTTATCATTTATTTCTTATACTCTGGGAAATTTGAAAAAATAGAGTAAAGGGTCATTAACCTTAATTCTGATAATGCATAACATAAAACAAATCTAAAGTATAGTTAACCTCAGTTCAGTTCGGTTCAGTTGCTCAGTCGTGTCCGACAAGAGTTGGACCCCATGAACTGCAGCACGCCAGGCCTCCCTGTCCATCACCAACTCCCGGAGTTCACCCAAATTCATGTCCATCAAGTCGGTAATGCCATCCAGACATCTCATCCTCTGTCGTCACCTTCTCCTCCTGCCTTCAATCCCTCCCAGCATCAAGTCTTCTCCAATGAGTCAACTCTTCGCATGTGGTGGCCAAAGTATTGGAGTTTCAGCTTTAGCATCAGTCCTTCCAGTGAACACCCAGGACTGATTTCCTTTAGGATGGACTGGTTGGATCTCCTTGCATTCTAAGGGACTCTCAAGAGTCTTCTCCAACACCACAGTTCAAAAGCCTCAATTCTTCGGCACTCAGCTTTCTTCACAGTCCGACTCTGGCATCCATACGTGACCACAGGAAAAACCATAGCCTTGACTAGATGGACCTTTGTTGGCAAAGTAATGTCTCTGCTTTTGAATATGCTATCTAGGTTGGTCATAACTTTCCAGTAGCAAAACAAAATGGTATAATCAAGTCTTTTTCTGGGAGATTAAAATAGCTTAGAAAAGTCTAGTTTTCTGGACTTCAATTCTCTCATTTTTAGTAAGAAGAATTTGGACCAGATTCAATAGTTTTCTACTTGATAAAGGTCTGTTGGATAGAGTCATCTGGACATGGGAGAGTACTTTATTCATCACCTTCTCCATGATTTGTGGTACACTTCAGTTCAGCTCAGTTGTGTCTGACTTTTTGTGATCGCAAGGACTGCAGCACACCAGGCCTCCCTGTCCATCACCAGTTCCTGGGGTTTACTCAAACCCATGTCCATTGAGTCGGTGATGCCATCCAACCATCTCATTCTATGTCATCCCCATCTCCTCCTGCCTTCAATCTTTCCCAGCATCAGGGACTCTTCAAATGAGTCAGCTCTTCACATCAGGTGGCCAAAGTATTGGAGTTTCAGCTTCAGCATGAGTCCTTCCAATGAACATTCAGGACTGATTTCCTTTAGGATGGACTGGCTGGATCATCTTGCTGTCCAAGAGACTCTCAAGAGTCTTCTCCAACACCACAGTTCAAAAGCACCAATACTTCAGTGCTCAGCTTTCTTTATAGTCAAACTCTCACATCCATACATGACTACTGGAAAAAACCATAGCTTGGAATAGATGAACCTTTGTTGGCAAGATAATGTCTCTGCTTTTTAATATGCTGTCTGGGTTGGTCATAGCTTTTCTTCGAAGGAGCAAGCATCCTTTAATTTCATGACCACTGGCCCATCTGCAGTGATTTGACCCCAAGAAAATAAAGTCTCTCATTGTTTCCATTGTTTCCCCATCTATTTGCCATGAAATGATGGGACTGAATGCCATGATCTGAGTTTTCTGAATGTTGAGTTTTAAGCCAACTTTTCAGTCTCCTCTTTCAGGTTCATTAAAAGGTTATTTAGTTCTTCTTTGTTTTCTGCCATAAGGGTGGTGTCATCTGCATATCTGAGATTATTGATATTTCTCCTGGCAGTCTTGATTCCAAATAGTGCTTCATCCCCCCAAGTATTTGCATGATGTATTCTGCACATAAGTTAAATAAGCAGGGTGACAATATACAGCCTTACGTACTCCTTTCCTGATTTGGAACCAGTCTGTTGTTCCATATTGACTTCTAACTGTTTCTTCCTGACATGCATACAGATTTCTCATCAGGCAGGTCAGGTAGTCTGATATTCCCAATTCTTTAAGAATTTTCCACAGTTTGTTGTGATCCACACAGTCAAAGGCTTTGGCATAGTCAATAAAGCAAAAGTAGATGTTTTTCTGGAACTCTCTACTCTTTTGATGATCCGATAGATGTTGGTAATTTGATCTCTGGTTCCTCTGCCTTTTCTAAATCCAGCTTGAACATCAGGAATTTTGCAGTTGATGTACTCGTTGAAGCCCGGCTTGGAGAATTTTAAGCATTACTTTACTAGCATGTGAGATGAGTGCAATTGTGCAGTAGTTTGGCATTGCCTTTCTTTGGGATTGGAATGAAAATTGACCTTTTCCAGTCTTGTGGCCAATGCTGAGTTTTCCAGATTTGGTGGCATAGTGAGTGCAGCACTTTCACAGCATCATCTTTCAGGATTTGAAATAGCTCAACTGGAATTCCATCACTTCCACCACCTTTGTTCATAGTGATGCTTCCTAAGGCCCACTTGACTTCTCATTCCAGGATGTATGGCTCTAGGTGAGTGATCACACCATCGTGATTATCGGGTCATGAAGATCTCTTTTGTACAGTTCTTCTGTGTATTCTTGCCACCTCTTCCTAATATCTTCTGCTTTTGTTAGGTTCATATCATTTCTGTCCTTTATTATGCTCATCTTTGCATGAAATGTTCCCTTAGTATCTCGAATTTTCTTGAAGAGACCTCTAGTATTTCCCATTCTATTGTTTTCCTCTATTGCTTTGCCTTGATCACTGAGGAAGCCTTTCTTATCTCTCCTTGCTATTCTTTGGAGCTCTGCATTCAAATAGCTATATCTCCTTTTCTCCTTTGCCTTTTGCTTCTCTTCTTTTCACAATTATTTGTAAGGCTTCCTCAGAAAACCGTTTTCCCTTTTTGCATTTATTTTTCTTGGAGATGGTCTTGATCCCTACCTTCTGTACAATGTCAAGGTCCCCATCCATAGTTCATCAGGCACTCTGTCTATCAGATCTAATCCCTTGAATCTATTTCTCACTTGCACTGTATACTCATAAGGAATTTGATTTAGGTCATACCTGAATGGTATAGTGGTTTTTTCTGCTTTCTTCAATTTAAGTCTGAATTTGGCAATAAGGAGTTCATGTTCTGAGCCACAGTCAGCTCCCAATCTTGTTTTTGCTTTCTGTATAGAGCATCTCCATCTTTGGCCACAAAGAATATAATCAATCTGATTTCAGTGTTGACTATCTGGTGATGTCCACGTGTAGAGTCTTCTCTTGTGCTGTTGGAAGAGGGTGTTTGCTATGACTAGTGTGTTCTCTTGGCAAAACTCTATTAGACTTTGCCTTGCTTCATTCTGTACTGCAAGGCCAAATTTGCTTGTTACTCCAGGTATTTCTTTGGAGAAGGCAATGGCACCCTACTCCAGTAGTCTTGCCTGGAAAATCCCATGGATGGAGGAGCCTGGTAGGCTGCAGTTCATTGGGGTCGCTGAGGGTCAGACACAACTGAGCGACTTCACTTTCACTTTTCACTTTCATGCATTGGAGAATGAAATGGCAACCCACTCCAGTGTTCTTGCCTGGAGAATCCCAGGGATGGGGGAGACTGGTGGGCTGCCGTTTATGGGGTCGCACAGAGTTGGACACGACTGAAGCGATGCAGCAGCAGCAGCAGCCAGGTATTTCTTGACTCCTACTTTTGCATTCCAGTCCCCTATAATGAAAAGAACATCTTTTTTGGGTGTTACTTCTAGAAGGTCTTGTAGATCTTCATAGAACCATTCAACTTCAGCTTCTTCAGCATTACTGGTTGGGGCATAGACTTGGATTACTGTGGCTTTAAATAAGAGATGCCAAGCTATGGAAATTTTGGTATGTGCAAGATGAGTCTGCTTTATCAATGATTCCATATTTAGCATCAATTTTTTTAAGCTTTATAATGGCTTAGTTTCCTAACCTATGAAAATGATCATGTCCTGGACAAAGTGCAAAAAACTCTGTATTAAGAAGCTTTGAACTTGAGTATCTTTGAAGTCCTTTTCAATTTTATTATTCATAGATCTGTGAATGTGATACTTTACAGTTATTTAATTTTTAAAACAATGATTGTTACATTTTTTTACCCATTTTCCCTAAAATCTCCTGCTCAGCAAAACTTCTGCCAGAGTAAATGACTTATACTTTTGAGTTTTTTGGTGTTTTTTTCCTGTGTTTTGCAATCAGTAAATATTATATGAGATTTTTCAGTTATTGAATGAAAATTGACAAGTGAACTAATTGTTTATAATATTCCTACTGAATGAGATATTTTATTCCAGAAATACATATTTTCATCTAAATTCCATGATATTTTTCAAAAATAGGGTCTCCCCTGGTGGCTCAGTTGTAAAGGATACGCCTGCCAATGCAGGAGACAGAGGTTCAATCCCTGATCAGGGAAGATCCTATATGCCAAAGAGCAACTGAGCCATGTACCACAACTTTGAGCCTGTGCTCTAGAGCCTGGGAGCCACAACCTAGGAGCCCATGTGCTGCCACTATTGAAGTCTGTGGGCTATAGAGCTCATGCTCCACACCTGTGCACTGCAACAAGCGAGTAGCCCCCGCTCTCTGCACCTAGAGAAAAACCCGCACAGCAACTAAGACCTGCTGCTGCTGCTGCTAAGTCGCTTCAGTCGTGTCCGACTCTGTGCGACCCCATAGACGGCAGCGCACCAGGCTCCCCCATCCCTGGGATTCTCCAGGCAAGAACGCTGGAGTGGGGTGCCATTTCCTTCTCCAATGCATGAAAGTGAAAAGTGAAAGTGAAGTCACTCAGTCGTGTCCGACTCTTAGCGGCCCCATGGACTGCAGCCTACCAGGCTCCTCCGTCCATGGGATTTTCCAGGCAAGAGTACTGGAGTGGGGTGCCATTGCCTTCTCCTAACTAAGACCTAGCACAGTCCAAAAAAAAAAAAAAAGATTATACTTTGTATATTATATTCTGAAAAAAAAAATCATGTTAGCTCATATTTTCTTTTGCTTTACTAGGATTAGCTTTTTTTTTTTTCTTTTTATCATTTCTGAGATCAACACAAAGTATGTGTTGACACTATGATGTCAACCTTTGTGATAGTGAACACTCAAAGTTGAAAGTGATTTAGAGCTTGAATATCTATTTCAATAGCTTATAATGTCAACAAAAAACTTTCTGAGCTGATTTTTTTTTGTCTTTGATTCTAAAATAAAAGGTGAAACTCAGCCTAAATATGAATATTTTGGAAAGTTTAGACAAAATGAATTTTGCATTTTTTTCTTGTACTTACTTGAGAATGAACAGTTAATTTTTTTATTCTGATAAAAATCCCCTCCAGCATATATTTGTGCTCACTTAAGAGCAACTAAAATTATAAACCTGAATCTTAATAGGAATAGAGCTCTTATTGTGAAAGAAAAAGATCAAGATAAATTTATAAAAGTTATTCAAGTTTTTTTGAAGTTATGATGGTGGATTAGACACGAAGTCATGTCCAACTTTTGCAACCACATGGACTATAGCCTGCCAGGCTCTTCTGTCCATGGGATTCTCCAGGCAAGAATACTGAAGCGGGTTACCATTTCCTTCTCCAGAGTGTCTTCCCGACCCAGAGATCAAACCTAGGTCTCCTGCAATGAAGGCAGATTCTTTACAGCCTTAGCTGTGAGGGAAGCCCAAATTGTTATTGGGGGTGGTTTAGATGAGTATGTTATGATAGTTTATATACATATGTAAGCTTATAGGATATATTATGAACTCTTACTCAATTCTCTAGTGAATAGCACTGTCAATTAGTAGACAAAATGCAAAGTAAAAGCTAGAAATTCTGAATTTACTGTGATCTTTGCTGTCAATTTCTTTTAGCTTTGCTTCCTCTATCTCCAGTTCTTAAATGTGAGTGTGAGGGGGTAATAATCAGTTTGGTACCTTGCACTGTTGTGAAGTGTGACTAGCTGTTTTATTGATATTTTTCTAAGAATTCATATGTATATGAACTTTACTGAACTTTAATTAATTTTGTTTAAAATGTATTAAGGAAATCAACTTGAATCACAGAACAAGATTACACAGATTACTTTAAATTCAGATACTCTATTACATGCACTCTGCATAGTCCCCTGGTAATAAAATCTTCATTCTGTTTTCCCATAAAGCTGATTACAATACTTTCCGGGTACAATACAATATAAGCCCTCTTTGGAATAATCCATTTGGATATTACTACTAGTATTAGAAGCAGGACAAGTAAAGGGAAGGAGTTCCTACCACAGAAATTTTTAAACCCTCCTTTGGTAGCAAAAACTAAAGTCAAGCCCTTTTAATAGCAGTTACTTGGTGACCCAACACTCAAATCTAGCCTTTATTGTGACTCTATGGAGACCTCTGGATTAACTCACTTTTCAATTTTCCTATTGGTATAGTTAATTTAGTAATTATTGTATCATAAATATAAGATTGTGAATAAATTTGTCTCTACTATTTCATTTCCACAATAAAATTATGTTGATTTTATAAACTTGTGGTTAGTTCTTCAGTTTTGGCTCTCACCACAGATTAAGGCTTCAGATCAGATGGTAGCACACTGACGTCAGGGACATACCACCTCTACTTCTAAGGTAACAGTAAAAGTCACCACACTGAGTTCTTAATATAGCTGCCTGAATTGCATTTAATCTATTTTGAACGTTATTCTCACTGACCCATATGTTTGGCAACCAAAACTAATTACAAGCCTTAATGAAGCTTGATACAATAGAACTGTTATCTTATTAGCACCTTATTTTGTGCCCATGCTACTTCAGATTTGCATTTCTTCACTATGGAACATATGATGCCCTATCATGGGGAAAAATGAAACAGAAAGAAAATTCACTGAATCTACTTGAGAAAAACAAGAGTGCAATTTGCCACACAGCATGCCCTCTGATATGCACACACATGAACTTGTCATAACCATCTGTAGCTCTGCTTACACGAAGATACACACAGGGCAAAAACCAGAGGAAGTCTGTCTGAATTAATAAATGTGTGGAAGAGGACCTTGCAAGAAATATATCTTTAACAGATATGGGCAAGACTGTTACCAATTGCAAAGGAACTTGGAATCAACAAAAGTTCACTATCAGTCTAAGTGTGTTTTGTTTTTGTTTTTCAGAAACATGCCAGGAATCAAGTGACTATGCTGGCAGTAGGAAAGGTAATTAAAAGACGGCACATATTATTTGCATATATGTACATTTCTGACACTTCGATTTGCTAATGCTTTAATAATGATGATATGAGAATAATAGCATTAATTGAAATTCACTGTATAAGAGAAATGCAGTTGCTTCTCATACTCATCATTTTAATCCTCAAAACTATACATGTATTATTAATTTCTTTACAGATGGAGGGACTGGGGTACTTACCAAAGGTCATAAAGTTGGCACACAGAAGCAGAACTGTTGTCAGAATCTAGATAAACAACTAATAGCAATGAATTATAGGAGAAAGAAAACTCCATGTTCAGGAGATAAGGACATTTGGTATCCTGTTCCTCAGCTATTTATTGAATCACAGGCAGTGGATATTTGTAGTTGACGGACTGTTGATTATGATGACAGCCTAATAGGAGTCTTTTAACAGAAAATGATCTTCAGACATAGATACCTAAAAGACAAGATGCAGAGAATTCAGTTCTGCTTGCACTGAATCACACATTTCACTGATATTTTACTTACTTTTCTAGAATAGTTAATATTGCCATCACCATCCATAAGAACAAAATAGAGCTATCTATCCTCAATCATATCTCCTACTCTTCCAGGCTTCTCTCATCCTTTTGTGGTCACACCGTCCAGATGTTCCCCTACCTAATGGAGTTTGGATTGCTGTTACCACAGATGTTTGCATCGTTCTCTATCCCAACTTCTTCAGGACTTTTGCTCAAAGGGCACCTTCTCTGGGAGAGCATCTCTGACAATCCAGTCTAAAAAGGCATTCCCCCCATGATAATTGTTATGTACTGTCCAAACTTTACTTGTTACCATCTATTATAATTAAACAAAATGTATATATAATTATATGGGCTTCCTGGGTAGCTCAGCTGGTGAAGAATCTGCCTGCAATGCAGGAGACCTCGGTGAGATTCCTGGGTCAGGAAGATCCCCTGGAGAAGGGATAGACTACTCACGCCAGAGTTCTTGCCTAGAGAATACCCATGGGCAAAGGAGCCTGGCAGGCTACAGTCCATGTAGTCACAATGTGTTGGACAAGACTGAGTGACAAAGCACAGCACAGGACAGCATATGTTATTGTACATTCACTTTTTTTCTCCAACTCCCACTAAAAGGACTGATGCTGAAGCTGAAGCTCCAATACTTTGGCTACCTGATACCATGAACTGACTCATTAGAAAAGACCCTGATACTGGGAAAGATTGAAGGCAGGAAGAGAAGGGGACGACAGAAGACGAGATGGTTGGATGCATGACTGACTCAATGGACATGATTTTGAGAAATCTCTAGGAGATGGTGCAGGCAGGGAAGAATGGCATGCTTTGGTCCATGAGGTCTTAGAGTTGGACAAAACTGAGAGACTGAACAACAACAACAACCAACTAAAAGTTAATCTCCATCAAGGTAGAGAATTTTCCTTGTGTCTCACTTCATAATAGTGCCCAACAAATAAGAGATAACCTGTAAAGACTTGTTGAATGATCAAATATGTGAATGAATGAATGAATCTAAGTGCTGCATTTAATCTCTCATCTTAAATTACACAGTAATTTCTGATGAGTCTCTCCCTTCTTTCCCTCATTCCTAGTTTCATGCTGGCTGAAAAGTCCCTCTCACTTATCTGAGGCTGTATATCACATGTCCACAGGTCTAGAACTGTTTTGTGTTGAAGATTCCCTCTGATCCTGCTGGAAGTATCCAGTCCTTTTATACTCCGGTTATAAATGATTCCTTTCCTCTACAAAAAGTCTACTCCATTACCTAAGGATATATTCATTCTAGAAAATTACTTCTCAGACTCTCCCTTCTCCTAGCTATCAAAAGCCTTCTCCTATATCCTCCCTCTGAAACACCTGAAGATTTTAGAGTTTCAACACTTAGTATATTGTAAATGTAATTAAAAAAATGACCAAGTCCTATTCTAAGTTACCTTTCTTTCAGATCAGTTTATTTCCACATCTCTATAAACTAATTTTCTTGTTGAACTATTCCTCACTTAGTCACTTTGGCAAAGCCTCCAAGGCAAAAATTTATCTCATTAATATGCAGAATTGCACTTTTGACCAATTCACTACAGGTTTCACACTCTACAAATATCTTCATTCTCAAGCTCATACTTGAGTGTGTCCTTGAGCAAGTACTGCTGGTATTTCAGAGATAGGCTAAAAATCTTACAGATTTTACTATAATTTTTATAAAAGCAACATGTAATTTATAAAAATATTTTCCAAGTGCTTCCTCATGCAGTTCAGCTTTGACTATTATAGACACTCATGTCTAACTGAAGTGTTATAAGTGTTCATGTTTGTAAGAGAGATTTCTTTTAAGTACTTTCATCAAAATTAAATGTGAAACACTTTTATAACAAACACCTAACAGAGAGTAGGATATTTTGTTCATGCTTGATTAGTTAATAAAAGTGCAGAGAAACTTCAGAGGATACCTTCTCCCTACTCCCCTGTTGAACATTTCCCTCATTATGTTTATATGAAAATGCTTCCAAAAATATCTTATGGAGAAGTTGAGTTTGAATTAATTACATAGAAAAATATTTTTCTTACTACTGTTTTAAATATAATAAGGCCATAAATAAGCAAATTCTCACAACTTTTTGAGGACACCAAAGTGACACCCATGACTCATATCAAGGTTGACAGTCATTAAGGACACTTTAAAAATATTTGTGGTATGTCTGGGTTGCTTCCCTGATGCCTCAGGTGTTAAAGAATCTGCCTGCAAAGCAGGAGATGCAGATTCGATCCCTGGGTTGGGAAGATCCCCAGGAGAAGGGAATGGCAACCCACTCCAGTATTTTTTCCTGGAGAATCCCATGGACAGAGGAACCTGGGGGAGCTACAGTCCATAGTGTTGCAAAGAGTTGAACATCACTGGGTGACTAACACTTCACATCATGTCTGGGCTATTCTTTTCCTTCAGACACCATCCCCCAAATCTGAGAAACATTTTCTGTTAACAATGCAGTTCTTTTTCTGCTGGAAACTCTTTGCCAATAAAGTAACTAAGATGATATTAAAGCAATTGCAGACAAACAACACTAATTAATGTTAGTTATGAAAGTATTCATGATTTGCTTCAACTTCTAGCTAACCCCCTAAAACTAATAATGGTTCTATATTTGAAACTATTGTGATCTGCACTGCTTTTCTTTGATGGGGATCACTCTAAGGATGTAAACTTTTCTTCTGGAACTCTTTAGAAAGGCTTTCCTCATAGATACTGCTCCTTCAGGACAGCTGTATCCATTTTTCTTATCCAATATTTTTTTCAGACTGCAAAAGTGTTACCACCAAGTCCCCAGTGATTTGGTCTTAGCTAGTCTTGCAGCCTTTACGGCAGAAAATTCACAATATGAAAAGATTTCAGGATAAGACAGATGTTGACTTGAAGGTTGGTCCTGTCAAACTATGTTGAGTAAATAAACTAGACCTCTGATTTTATTTATCCATACATATTTGTAGTGAGCAATGGATAAAGATAATGTACAATCAAGTGGCATACAGGAAGTAGTTGATAAATGTTATCCTATTATTTGCTACTTATTTATCATGACCTTATTTACCAGTTCACATTCATTATCACTAGTTATTAACCCAGTCTCTCTTGACTATGACTTCTCCTCTATGACAGTTCTACTCATGCCAGATGGCATTGGAGAGGGCTATTGCCATTTTTATATGACTAGTGGGAACTAGAGTGAGAGTTTACATTGTTTGGTCATAGTGGAATATGTTCATGAGAATGAAAATCACTTGTGCCTATTGTTATTACCAGTCATTTTGATGTAGGAATAACTTCTAAGGGTCCTTATTGCCCAAGGCATAGTCACACCTTAAGTTATAATTTGAAGGTAAGACACAGGTGTTAGGTTGCCTTTTGCTTTTTGTGATGGATCTCTTATTCGTAAGTTTTTTTTTTTTTAACCTTAGGGTAAAAGTGATCATATAATATTATATGTCAAGAATATAATTATTACTTTTATAATTTAATATTGCCTGGCATTGTTTCAAGGTAATATTGATTGACATTAATGCCATTGTTGGAGTAACCTCTAAAATAGTGCTTATATCTGAAGTTAGTCTGTCCTAGAAACACAAGTCTCTGAGAAAAAGATTTGTGTGCAGGTCAGTTATTAGGGAGTTTTCTCTGTGGCAGTACCTATAATTGTGTGAGAAGCTGCACTGTTAGAGAAAAGGGAAATTGTGATGCCTTTCCAAGACAATTTTAGCAGAGACCTTGACTGATCCTATGAGGGACTATTGAGCAGGTATATACATCTAGAACTGTTTTCAGTCCTGAAAAGAGACCCAGGCATTTGTAGCCCAAAATAGATTAGTCACTGGGTACAAGCGGCTCTTGGGGAGGGAGCAAGGTATTGGGTGAGGCAGCTCCCTTCAGAGAAATTCCTGGAGAGGGACTCAGCTGAGAATAGTCCTGGCAATATACCTGGCAGCTCAAGGAGTGAGTGCCTGGGTTCTGAATGGTGGACTTAGGTGTTGTGCCAGAGCTTCCACTGCATGTGCCAAATTGATATGTTTCATAGATTCATATATTTTAAATATAGAGTACAAGTTTGCAAATGTTTTACTGAGCCAAGTAGGAATGTTAAAAGAAAGAAACATACTCACTCAATAAATACTTTGTGTTAAAAATAATTCCTCCCAAAGAAAATATATTAACATTAAAAATGTAGAAAAAGATCAAGAAGAAAGCATAAGCATTAAATTGAAACTTTCTATATATATGTGTGTATATAATTAATATAAATATCATCTATATCTCTCTCTCTCTATATATATATATATTTCTCATGTTCTTTTAAAATTATAATTGAGGAGGGGAAAAATAAAACACTTAATGCCAGCATTCCAATATATCTTATGAGAGAGTAGCATAGTTTTTTCTAAAGGACTCACTCTTGTCTTGCAGAAATGATCATATCTCACTTTTATAGTGACATCTGTAATTCCTATATAATAGAAAAAGCCATTTGAACTTATTTACTTAAAGTTCTTAATTTTGTTCACTTGGGGACACTTTTAAACATATTGATATTTTTGTGACATTAATATTTATATATTTTATATCAACACCCTTGTATCTCCATCAATTCAAGAAGAAGCAAGGTATTGGATGAGGCAGCTACCTTCAGATGACATTTTTCATCAATGACATTTTTCAAAAAATAGATGGATTAAGTTCAGACATGAAACTGGCTAGAAGTCTATATTTATATTAATAGAATCAAAGGGGTCATTGCTTATCTTGTCCTGCACATTGCTCAGCTAATGTAAGTATGCATGTCCTTTGAAGTTAGTGGAGTCTCAGCTCTTAGATATTCTTTTTTATGGCACAGAGAACTATCAAGTATATCTTTGTAGACTACCTTCATAAATCATATTTTTATAGTGTTTCTTGAAACCAGTAATTGATTTTGCCTAGCTAGGGAAAATGCAGTCTAAGTATAAACAGATGAAGTCTTTCATTTTTGTTAGAGAGAATTAGTATCTTTTTTTTAATGCAAAATATCAATCTACTTTCATCCCAGTTTGAAGTTAGTTTGAATTATTCTAGGCAATTATTTTGATGTTTTATATGTTAGATTATTGGTTTAAAAACTGTATTATAAAAAGATATTATTATCTGTCTTCCAATAAAAAATTGAGAATCTGACTGGTTAAATTTCTTTTTCTAACTAAATACTTAGGCCGACCTACTTAGGCAAATCTAAGTGTGTCTGGAGTCTAATGGTCTTGACATTGCCTAACCAACTGTAATTACAAGGATACGGTGAGAAAGCAAGATGCAGATTAAGAAGTACATTCTCATGAATTAATTTAAGTGGAAATATATGAACTCTTGATTCTTGCATGCTTTGTACTCCTGGCCTATGAATCTGATGAAAAAACAAGTATTCACTCTTTAGTAATTGTGTAGTAAGTGTAATGCTTTTCATATATAAGTATGTTTCTTTTTTATCTGTGCCCACTCACATGATACAAACACACAATACACAAAACACTTATATGGGAAGTCTATTTGGAAGGGGCAAAAATGTTAATACAAATATAAAATTTTGGTTTTTTAAAATCCTTGTTATTCTAAGTATGATTTGTGTAAATTGAGCAAATGATATAAATTTCTAAATCCCAGTTTCAGAGTTTTGAAATGGAGATAATCATGACAACATTGTTCCAAGAAGTATTAACAATACTTCTTAAACATCTTTCATTTAGTAATCAATAAATTCTAGCTATTAGCAAAGTTATATACTGAAAAGTCATTTCATTTACAATTTGAAGAAGTTTAAATAGCTTTATTTATGTCTCAGTTTAGTTGGTAAAGGTGAAACAAGCTATAAAAAGAAAATAATAAGTGACAAAGGCTTGTAAGGAACATAGTTCTCTTAATTAGTGTGTCTTTAACATGGAAATACAGTCATTTTTACAGCTTTAATGAAGCTACATATTTTGGAAACAGTTTTGATTAAGTATTTTCCCCAACTGCCAAATCACATTAATAAAATTTCAGAAAGTTTCTCAACTTGATTTGAAAAATATCAGAGAACTATTTAAAAATATAATATTGGATTCATCACATTAGTAGTTTGTAAGCTTCATCCTAAACTAGATTTAAGAAGATTAAACTTTCCAAACAGAAAAGAATTTTGTTATAAAAATCCTCACTGGAAAAGATATATTCTTTATATACTAATATAATATTTGCATACTTTTACTTTTGAAGAAATCAGGATTTTTTAGAAATTTAACAGAGCACTAAACTATCTCTATCAAATTTCAGAGAGGCAGAGGTAGTCTCACTATTCAGACTTGAATAGGACACTTTGCAACCAGTTCAATTATTTCTCTTTTCTCTTTTTAAATTAATCTTTTCTCTTTGCCTTGCTTAATGCTCAACAATACATAAATTAAATATTCATTGAATAGATGTTATGTTCCAGGAACCATGAAAACTATGTACAGATAGAGCAGTAGAGTAAGGGAATAAAGACATGTGATGTTACCATCAGAATAATTTCTAAAACAACAATGATTTCTACAATTTAAATAGAATGAATTAGTTGAACTCAGTCTCAAAAGCCTGAAAGTTTTGAATAAGACACAAATTGAAAGCAGAGAGAGAAGCAAAGGCATAAACACCATAGCAGGAAGCACATGGCATGTTTCTGAAATGACAATAACTTGGGGATGGTTAGAAAAGAGGGAGAGATGTAATTTCCTTGAACTAAAAACTTTGTAATTCAAGGAACTCTGTGGGCATAGGCTCCTTCCAGGAACCTGGGAGATACTACAGCATACTCTAGTGGGCCTATATTTTTTAAAAATTACAAAATTGATACAGTATGAATAGAACTAGGCATGGTCACTGTCTCTTTTGACTATGACTTCTCTGCTGTGACATGAAGTTAAAAGACGCTTACTCCTTGGAAGGAAAGTTACGATCAACCTAGATAGCATATTCAAACCAGAGACATTACTTGGCGAACAAAGGTTCATCTAGTCAAGGCTATGGTTTTTCCTGTGGCCATGTATGGATGTGAGAGTTGGGCTGTGAAGAAGTCTGAGTGCCAAAGAATTGATGCTTTTGAACTGTGGTGTTGGAGAAGACTCTTGAGAGTCCCTTGGACTGCAAGAAGATCCAACCAGTCCATTCTGAAGGAGATCAGCCCTGGGATTTCTTTGGAAGGAATGATGCTAAAGCTGAAACTCCAATACTTTGGCCACCTCATGCGAAGAGTTGACTCATTGGAAAAGACTGATGCTGGGAGGGTTTGGGGGCAAGAGGAGAAGGGGACGACAGAGGATGAGATGGCTGGATGGCATCACTGACTCGATGGAAGTGGGTCTGAGTGAACTCCGGAAGTTGGTGATGCACAGGGAGGCCTGGCGTGGGGTCGCAAAGAGTTGGACATGACTGAGCGACTGATTTGATCTGATCTGATCTCTGCTGTGACAGTTTTTCTAATGCCAGCTGGCAACTGAGGGGGCTGTAGCCATTGTTATCTGACTAATGGGAACTAAGTGAGAGTTTATGCCGTTTGTAGGTGTATGAGACTTAAAATCACTTCTGCACATCGTTAAGTAACTGTCAGCCATTTTGGTGTAGCAATAACATTCAAGGGCTTTACTGTCAAATGTATAGACACATATTGAATTGCAACATGGAACAAGTGACTGGTTCAAAGTGAGAAAGGAGTATGAGAAGGCTATATATTGTTACCCTGCTGATTTAATTGATATGCAGAGTAAATCATGTGAAATGCTGGGCTGGATGAAGCACAAGCTGCAATCAACATTGCCATGAAAAATGTCAACAACCATAGATATGGAAATGATACCACTCTGATAACCCAAAGAAAGGCAATGCCAAAGAACGGTCAAACTACCACACAATTGCACTCATCTCAGAGTGCAATTTAACAGAGCATTAAACTATCTCTATCAAATTGCACACTCATAAAGGAATGATCAAACTTCTCCAAGTCAGGCTTCAACATAAGTGAACCGTGACCTTCCGGATATTCAAGCTGGATATAGAAAAGGCAGAGGGACCAGAGATCAAATTGCCAACATCCATTGGATCATCAAAACAGAGAGTTCCAGAAAAACATCTATTTCTGCTTTATTGACTATGCTAAAGCCTTTGACTGTGTGGATCACAACAAACTGTGGAAAATTCTACAAGAAATGAGAATACCAGACAACCTGACCTGCCTCCTGAGAAATCTGTATGCAGATCAGGAAGCAACAATTAGAACTGGACATGGAACAACAGTCTGGTTCCAAATCAGGAGAGGAGTACGTCAAGGCTGTATATTGTCATCTTGCTTATTTAACTTATATCCAGAGTACATCATGTGAAATGCTGGGCTGGATGGAACACAAGCTGGATTCAAGATTGCTTGGAGAAATATCAATAACCTCAGATATGCAGATGACACCACCCTTATGGCAGAAAGCGAGGAAGAATTAAACAGCCTCTTGATGAAATTGAAAGAGGAGAGTGAAAAAGTTGGCCTAAAACTCAACATTCAGAAAATTTAGATCATGGCATCTGATCCCACCATTTCATGGCAAATAGATGGGGAAACAGTGAAAACAGTGAGAGACTTTATTTTCTTGGGCTCCAAAATCACTGCAGATGGTGACTACAGCCAGGAAATTAAACTTACTCCTTGGAAGAAAAGTCATGACCAACTTAGCATATTAAAATGCAGAGACATTACTTTGCCAACGAATGTCTGTCTAGTCAAAGCTATGGTTTTTCCAGTAGTCATGTATGGATGTGAAAATTGGACTATAAAAAAAGCTGAGTGCCAAAGAATTGATGTTTTTGAACTGATGTGTTGGAGAAGCCTCTTGAGAGTCCCTTGGACTGCAAAGAGATCCAGCCAGTCCATCCTAAAATAAATCAGTCCTGAATATTCATTGGAATAACTGATGATGAAGCTGAAGCTCCAATACTTAGGCCACCTGATGCAAAGAACTGACTCTTTGGAAAAGACCCTGATGCTGGGAAGGATTGAGGGCGGGAGGAGAAGGGGACAATAGAGGATGAGATGGTTGGATGCAATCACTGATTCAATGGATATGAGTTTGAGTAAACTCTGGGAGTTGGTGATGGACAGGGAGGCCTGGCATGCTGCAGTCCATGGGGTAACAAAGAATCGGACACGACTGAGCAACTGAACTGAACTGATCTGACCACTCTGATGCAGAAAGTAAAGAGAAACTAAAGGGACTCTTGATAAAGGTGAAAGAGGAGACTGAAAAAACTGGCTTAAAACTCAACATTCAAAAAACTAAGATCATGGCATCTGGTCCCATCACTTTATGGCAAATAGAAGAGGGGAAAGTAGAAGCAGTGCCAGATTTTATTTTCTTGGACTCCAACATCACTGTGGACAGTGACTGCAGTTATGAAATTAAAAGATGCTTGCTTCTTTCAAGGAAAGTTATGACAAACCCAGATCATGTATTATAAAGCAGAAACATCACTTTACCAACAAACTTCTGTATAGTCAGAGTTCTGGTTTTTCCAATAGTCATGTTCAGATGCAAAAGTTGGACTGTAAAGAAGGCTGAACACTGAAGAATTTATGCTTTTAAACTGGGGCTGGAGAAGACTCTTGAGAGTCCTTTGGACTGCAAGGAGATTAAACTAGTCAATTCTAAAGGAAATCAACCCTGAATACTCATTGGAAGGACTGATATTGAAGCTGAAGCTCCAATACCTTGGCCTTCTAATGAGAAGAGCCAACTCATTGGAAAAGACTCTGATGCTTGGAAAGATTGAAGGCAAAAAGAGAAAGGGATGACAGAAGATGGAATGTTTGGATATCATCACCGACTCAATTGACATGAGTATGAGCAAACTCTGAGAGATACTGAAGGACAGGGAAGCCTGGTGCACTGCAGTCCGTGGGGCCACGAAGAGCTGGATGTGACTTAGCAACTGAATAACAACAACAGCAATATGGAGATAAGGTATGGGCATTAGGTTATCTTCTGAATTTTGTTATGATTGTTTTATTTGTAAGATTTTTAAAAACTAAAAATATTATGTGCTTCAACCAGGCACTCTAGTTAAATATGCACTTTAATACCTGCTGCAAATCTTATATTATTTTCTCAAACAGCCTCCCCATTCCCTTGCTCCATAACTGTTTTAGCTTTAGGTACCATAAGGTGTATACATTTTCTAACCATTGGTTTCACAGAGGATGAGATATGTAGGAACATGGGAATGAGGTGAGGATGGAGAGGTGTGTATAAATAGATCACTACCACAAAAAGGGGGAAAAAAAGAGCTATTTCTATATATTGGCTAGGAACGGGTATAGTTTATGTAAAGGATGGGATATTTTCCACTTTCACCATTCTGTGGTACTTTTTTTTCTTAATATGCCCAAGTGCTGAAAATTTGCTAAAATATGTTTTATGCATTATAATCTTTGACCATTATGCATTTTTCTTCAAAAAATGTGTATTTGGTAAGTAGAAACTGTGAATGTGTGCATGCTCAGTTTCTCCAGTCATGTCTGACTTTTTGCAAACCCATGGATTGTAGCCCACCAGGCTCCTCTGTCCTGGTGGGAATTATCCAGTATTCTTATACTGGAGTGGGTTGCCATTCTCTTCTCCAGAGGATCTTCGTGATCCAGGGATTGAGCCCACATCTACTACATCTTCCGAACTGCAGGCAGATTCTTTACTGCTGAGCCACCCGAGAAGCAGAGTAGCTGTGAATACTATCATTTTAGATCAAAATTACAAGAGTTTCCTTATTAATATTATCTGGCTGAAACTATTGCTAAAATGGGTGTATATACTGATAGTTTGCTGTTTGAGGCTGCATTCATACTTCCAAGCCCTTAGAGTAACTTATTTTTTTTTAATATTTTAATTAAAAAAATTTTTTTTAATTAATTTTATTTTATTTTTAAACTTTACATAATTGTATTAGTTTTGCCAAATATCAAAATGAATCTTATTTTTAAAAACTGGGAGCTGATAATTTACTAAATGTACATCCATAATGAATAAGCTTTGGATAAATGCCTTAGATGATTTTGTGCATATATAAGCTAATAACCTTAACTACTAAATCCATCAATAAACAGATTCTGGGTTATATTATCATTTGATGGCATCTCTTGTGAATTTTTACATTTTAATATAGTTTACATAATTTTAAATAACTGTTTTGTGTGTGTTATGTGATTTCTCTGTTTAAAAATAAGGAAGTATTTCAGTGTGGCACCTCAGGATGCCAGCATCAAAGAAGTGTTTGGTTTAATGAAACTCCTACATGCACCTTCATGATACAAGAGCACTCTGTAAGGAAAACCAATTGTTACTCTTGGTTTGTTCTTTGCAAATTACCTTCACTCTTTTGCTTCATTCCTTCTTGAACTAGGATATCTGCATTATTCTGTATGTACTTCTCTTTTATTCAATATCTGATATGGTTCAAACTGATATCAACCTTCACTCTTCTTCCAAACTATTATTTTCATTTGCTCCTCTAAGTAAATATTCTTTCAAATTCTCAAAATCAGCCCAACCTGGCCCTGACCTGGCAAAGCCACTTCCATGGGAACTTTTCCAGAAAGGACTACTTTTCCCACAGCTTCTGAAGTATTTGTCCTAAACATCATTAAAAGAATCAGAAGAGTTTTACACTATGAATGCCATTGTGGTTGAATTGATTCTAGAATAAAAACATCATTATTCTTAACTATTTTCTTTAAAAGATGATTAATTGCTTTGTTGCTACGTGGACTTCGCCTAAATGGACTGTCAATGAGTATCTGGCTGATCAGTATACATGATCTGAAGTGTCATCCTTTCTTGGAAATGTACAAGGGAGTGGAATTTTTGCTTCTTTTGTTCCTGGATAATATATAATACAAGCTGAGTAGAACATTTTTATTGATGGAAGAATTTTCCAAAATGTAATTATCATCATAGATGGCGTACCTTATTTCTAGGTTTTATCAACTGTATAAAATAGACATATAAACATATAACTCAAATAAAATGTGACAAGTGTTCAATAATGGGAGGTAGAGATGCTAAATGAAAGCTCAGAGAATAGAATGCATTCTTGAACTGGGGCTTCAGTGAAACTGAGGTTGTCTCTAAGAATGGAAACTTTTATAAGATGAAAAATTTGCAAAAGAACATTTTAGGTTTACAGAACACATAAAGTGTTGTAACTCAGGAAATTCTAAATTTGTAAACAATCATTTGGTATGATTAAATAGAGAGATGGAGTGGAGGGTAAAGATTGGAAACAGATGAGGGAAAAGGCTGGAAAACTTTTAATTAAAAAGACCCTTGGGTTATAAGAGTCTTATAAGTTATAAGGGTTATCTCTCTCTCTCTCTCTCTCTTTTTTTTTTTTCTGAGTGTGATGACAAGCCATTACAAAAAAAAAAAAAAAAACCCTAAAACACAGGAGTTATATAAAAGCATGTGTGTTCAACAAAGTTCACGGGTAACAATAAGAACTACATTAAAGAAAGAAGAAGCTGAAGCTACAGAGACTAGTTCTGAGAATATTTCTGTAGCCCACAGAGATAAAGATAAGAGTCTGTCCTAAGGCAGTGACAATGAAAAAAGAAAAAGAGATATACAGTGCTCTGACTGATTATCTGATCTTAAATTTTTTAACTTTCTTTAACCTAAATTGCAGATACCTGATTAATATTTTCCAGGCAGAGCCTGAGTTTTCTCATGGCCATGTACTAATGCAGCAAGTAACATTCAATTACTTGACAAGTTAAATCTTTGTTCTCACAACAATACTTTCACAGTACCTTTAGTATTTTATGTTTTATTTTTTTGTTTCTTTCTTCTGCAATCATAAATCTGGTCAAACCTGTCCTCTTTCTATACTCTAAAAAATGTGTTCACGGAAACTTCACCAAGTTATTTGACCCCAGTTGCCTCATGTCATGTCTGACTCTTGGTGATCCCATGGACTTGTACCCGCCAGACTCCTCTTTTCATGGAATTATCCAGGCAAGAATACTGGAGTGGGTAGCCATGCTCTTCTCCAGGGAATCTTCCCAGCCCAGGGATTGAACCTGGGTCTCCTGCATTGCAAGCATACTCTTTCTTTTACTATATGAGCCGCCCGGGAAGCCTCATGTTTATGGAGAAAATGTACTTACTTGTTCAGTCATATCCAACTCTTTGAGACCCCATGGATGGTAGCAAGCCAGGCTCCTCTCTCCATGGTGATTCTCCAGGCAAGAATACTGGAGTGGGGTTGCCTTGCCTTTCTCCAGGGGATCTTCCCAAGCCAGAGATGGAACCCATGTCTCCCACATTGCAGGCAGATTCTTTACCAGTTGTGCTACCAGGGAAGCCAGTCAAAATCAGATCTTTCCTTTAAAGCTAGGATACATCTATATCTATACCTTCTCCCTCTGTTACCCAAGAGCTTGTTGCTTTATGTTTTACTTGTCCCTGAGTTCTCATTGCATTCTGCTTTGCATTTAATTATGTTTGTATTTGCCCTCATCCATCTGATCCTTTACTGAGATCTTTCAGTAGGTACTACTAAAACCTAAGCAGTTTTATTCTGTTTTCTAGGTGACTTTGGGCTTCTCAGCTGACTCAGTGGTAAAGAATCTGCCTGCCAACACTGGAGATGCTGGAGACATGAACTGGATCCCTGGGTTGGGAAGATCCCCTGAAGGAGGAAATAACAACTCACTCCAGGATTCTTGCCTGGATAATCTCAAGGAGGAGATTAGCAGGCTATAGTCCATAGGGTCGCAAAGAGTTGGACACACCTGAGCATGCCTGCACTTTAAAAAATGACTTCAGCATGTCTAATTAAAGTTTACTTTGAACTTACATTTAGTTTTTTTTTTATGCTGAGATCATATAAAACTTGAAAATTTAAGGATGAGTTCAAGGTTTACTAATTATCAATTTCGATTAAGTCTATTTTCTGGGAAATTGTGCATAAGAATTGTGCTTGAGGTGGAGACTGACCTGACTAACAGCATAATGGTTTTGTTTTTTTCAGAAACTTGAAATTCCATGGCAGGAAACAAAAGATTAGAAAGATTTTTTTTAAGACTAGGTATCAAATATGGATCAGCTCAGTTCAGTGCAATCACTGTCGTGTCTGACTCTTTACAACCCCATGAATCACAGCACGCCAGGCCTCCCAGTCCATCACCAACACCCAGAGTTCACTCAGACTCATGTCCATTGAGTCAGTGATGCCATCCAGCCGTCTCATCCTCTGTCGTCCCCTTCTCCTCCTGCCCCCAATCCCTCCCAGCATCAGAGTCTTTTCCAATGAGTCAATTCTTTGCATGAGGTGGCCAAAATACTGGAGTTTCAGCTTTTGCATCATTCCTTCCAAAGAAATCCCAGGGCTGATATCCTTAAGAATGGACTGGCTGGATCTCCTTGCAATCCAAGGGACTCTCAAGAGTCTTCTCCAACACCACAGTCCAAAAACATCAATTTTTTGGTGCTCAGCTTTCTTCACAGTCCAGCTTTCTTCAGAGTCCAACTCAAACATCTATACATGACCACTGGAAAAACCATAGCCTTGACTAGATGGACCTTAGTTGGCAAAGTAATGTCTCTGCTTTTGAATATGCTATCTAGGTTGGTCATAACTTTTCTTCCAAGGAGTAAGCGTCTTTTAATTTCATGGTTGCAATCACCATCTGCAGTGATTTTGGAGTCCCCAAAAATAAAGTCAGCCACTGTTTCCCCATCTATTTCTCATGAAGTGATGGACCAGATGCCATGATCTTCATTTTCTGAATGTTGAGCTTTAAGCCAACTTTTTCACTCTCCACTTTCACTTCCATCAAGAGGCTTTTTAGTTCCTCTTCACTTTCTGTCATAAGGGTGGTATCATCTGCATATCTGGGGTTATTGATATTTCTCCCGGCAATCTTGATTCCAGCTTGTGCTTCATCCAGCCCAGCATTTCTCATGATGTTCTCTGCATAGAAGTTAAATAAGCGGGGTGACAATATACAGCCTTGATGTACTCCTTTTCCTATTTGGAACCAGACTGTTGTTCCATGTCCAGTTCTAACTGTTTCTTCCTGACCTGCATATAGGTTTCTCAAGAGGCAGGTCAGCTGGTCTGGGGTTCCCATCTCTTTTAGAATTTTCCACAGTTTATTGTGATCCACACAGTCAAAGGCTTTGGCATAGTCAATAAAGCAGATATAGATGTTTTTCTGGAACTCTTTTGCTTTTTCTATGATCCAGCGGATGTTGTCAATTTGATCTCTGGTTCCTCTGCCTTTTCTAAAACCAGCTTGAACATCTGGAAGTTCATGGTTCATGTATTGCTGAAACCTGGCTTGGAGAATTTTGAGCTTTACTTTACTAGCATGTGAGATGAGTGCAGTTGTGTGGTAGTTTGAGCATTCTTTTGCATTGCCTTTCTTTCAGATTGGAATGAAAACTGACATTTTCCAGTCCTGTGGCCACTGCTGAGTTTTCCAAATGTGCTGGCATATTGAGTGCAGCACTTTCACAGCATCATCTTTCAGGATTTGAAACAGCTCAACTAGAATTCCATCACCTCCACTAGCTTTGTTCGTAGTGATGCTTTCTAAGGCCCACTTGACTTCACATTCCAGAATGTCTGGCTCTAGGTGAGTGATCACATCATCATGATTATCTGGGTCATGAAGATCTTTTTTGTACAGTTCTTCTGTGTATTCTTGCCACCTCTTCTTAATATCTTCTGCTTCTGTTAGGTCCATACCATTTCTGTCCTTTATCAAGCCCATCTTTGCATGAAATGTGCCCTTGATATCTCTAATTTTCTTTAAGAGATCTCTAGTCTTTCCCATTCTTTTGTTTCCCTCTATTTCCTTGCATTGATCACTGAGGAAGGCTTTCTTATCTCTTCTTGCTATTCTTTGGAACTTTGCATTCAGCTGTTTATATCTTTCCTTTTCTCATTTGCTTTTCACTTCTCTTCTTTTCACAGCTATTTGTAAGGCATCCCCAGACAGCCATTTTGCTTTTTTGCATTTCTTTTCCATGGGGATGATCTTGATCCCTGCCTCCTGTACAATGTCACAAACCTCATTCCATAGTTCATCAGGCACTCTGTCTATCAGATCTAGTCCCTTAAATCTATTTCTCACTTCCACTGTATAATCATAAAGGATTTGATTTAGGTCATACCTGAATGGTCTAGTGGTTTTCCCTACTTTCTTTAATTTAAGCCTGAATTTGGTAATAATTGGAGAAGGAAGTGGAAACCCACTCCAGTATTCTTGCCTGGAGAATCCCATGGATGAAGGAGCTTTGTGGGCTACAGTCCACAGGTCGCAAAGAGTCTGACATGATTGAGAGACTTCACTTTTCTTTGGTAATACAAAGTTCATGATCTGAGCCACAGTCAGCTCCCGGTCAGTTTTTGCTGACTGTATAGAGCTTCTCCATCTTTGGCTGCAAAGAATATAATCAATCTGATTTCGGTGTTGTTGACCATCTGGTGATGTCCATGTGTAGAGTCTTCTCTTGTGTTGTTGGAAGAGGCTGTTTGCTATGACCAGTGCGTTTTCTTGGCCAAACTCTATTAGCCTCTGCCCTGCTTCATTCCATATTCCAAGGCCAAATTTGCCTATTACACCAGGTGTTTCTTGACTTCCGATTTTTGCATTCCAGTCCCCTATAATGAAAAGGACATCTTTTGGGGGTGTTAGTTCTAAAAGGTCTTATAGGTATTTTTAGAACCGTTCAACTTCAGCTTCTTCAGCATTACTGGTTGAGGCATAGACTTGGATTACTGTGATATTGAATGGTTTGTCTTGGAAGCGAACAGAGATCATTGTGTTGTTTTTGAGATTGCATACAAGTACTACATTTGGACTCTTTTGTTGACTATGATGGCTACTCCATTTCTTCTGAGGGATTCCTGCCCGCAGTAGTAGATATAATACTGCTGCTGCTGCTGCTGCTAAGTCGCTTCAGTTGTGTCCGACTCTGTGCGACCCCATAGACAGCAGCCCACCAGGCTCCCCCGCCCCTGGGATTCTCCAGGCAAGAACACTGGAGTGGGTTGTCATTTCCTTCTCCAATGGATGAAAGGGAGAAGTGAAAGTGAAGTGGCTTAGTCGTGTCCAACTCTTCGCGACCCCATGGTCTGCAGCCTACCAGGCTCCTCTGTCCTAGGATTTTCCAGGCAAGAGTATTGGAGTAGGGTGCCATTGCCTTCTCCAAGTAGATATAATGGTCATGGATAAATCAACATAATTCAATGTACCACCAGTTAAATAACACTTCAAACTATGGAAATTCCAGATCATTATCTTAGACATTTAAAATAGTACATTTGAACCAACAACAATAATTTTTGACTAATAAAAATTTGGCAAGGGAATTTCCAACTCTTTAAAACCTACCTTTTAATAGCTATATCATAGTAAATGGGCTAAGTGACTTACTGATTGCTCAATGACTGTTGCTTAGGAATTACATATCTGTTTTTAAAATATTAGGAGAAGAGATGATTGTTATATTTAATTCATGTTCAATAACACCCACTAATGATGATACCTCATAGTCTAATTGATGTCATTTCATGACTTACGTATTGACAGACACATTCTAGAGGGTTGAAGTGAAGCCCACTGGAGAAGCAATGATTATAATCACTTGAACCATGGTTTAAAGATGTAAATGCTGAACTTTCCAATCTCAATAAATAATTAAAGATGTATCCATTGAATCCATTACTTATGACATTTTGGGTTGACTTGCCCTCTATTTTACACCTTGCTAGCTAATGCAGCATTCACCTGAATCTATCAAGTTTTTCCTCATGAAACATGAAAAGAAGCTACTGACTTTGCAGACATATAACCTTTGTGAAATAAAAATATATTTATCTCTTTGTGGCAGAGATAAACAAGAAGCAGACTACTGCTGTGAAATAATTATGAATCTTGCTTTCAGGAAAATGACATCATTAAAAAATAATAGTGTAAAACATTGAATTTTTTTAATTTAAATTTATTTTTTTTAATTGGAGGCTAATTACTTTACAATATTGTATTGGTTCTGCCACACATCAACATGAATCTGCCATGGGTGTACAGGATGGGGAACACATGTAAAACATTGAATTTTTATTTACTATATGTATAAAAATATATTACTAGGAAAAAGATAGTCAGCTATTCATTAATTACTCTCCCCATCTCTCTAACAAGGTGGAGACTCAAAGAAGTTTTGCTAATTGAATTGACTATCAATCAAAAGGGTGGTTTTAACTTTGAGTGCAACAATAACTAGTAATGTGAGAATATATTTTTTCTAAGATCATTAAATTTCTGAGGTTTTTGTTGACTGCTTATTTTCATTTAAAAAATTTCATTTATATGAGAGATTATGACCAATGTAAAAGAGAGGAAACTTTCTACCTTTTACCAAATAAGTTAATCAGATTTTACTCTTCTCCATAGAACATTTTTTGATAGCAATTAGCATCTGATGGAAAATAAATATAAATTCATAAGACATTTTATCAAAATTTGTATATAAAAAGTTTATAAAAATCCTTGTGGGAAATCAATAAGGTATCATTATATTAACTTTCATTTAGAGTAAAGCATTAAACTATGATTATTGAGAACACATAAATATTTTATTTCCAAAGAAAGAAATGAAAAGGGGCACTCACAAAAACAGTTAAGAAAAAAGAAAGAAAGAAACAAACAATTTTAGAAGTAAATATTCAGTTTTAGCAGAAGATAAAAATTACAAATCCTAAACAAGTGTAGATTCTGAATAAAAGTTGTGAATTACAGATAGAGATTTCTGTATTGTATACCACTACTAAATTTAACTTCTAAGTTATATGATACTTCATATAACTAAAGTCAGTTTCAATGGTAAATGCATTTGTTTCTGTCATTAATGTTCAAATAAACTGCCTTTCAGCAATCTAATTTCACTTATAAGTGTGTAATTATCTAATTTTAATACATTTTGGAAATATTATCCATAATTAAACTGGTGTAGGAAAGGGAAAGAAATACAGCATTACAGCTTTGTGATTTTTACTCCAATAGTCCTTTGATGTTCTAGGCAGAATCAACCTCGCTGATATTTGCACAATGCTTGAGATACTGGGAACAAACAACCTATTGGCTGGCAGAAAGACCTCTGATCCCTTTTAAAACCAGGAAACAAGAAAGTATTATAAGAATTATAAAGCAAGTCCCTATGTCCTTATCCTAATCCCACCTTCATATCATTTGGAATATTCAGTTCTTTTTCATTCAAAGTATATTGAATACAGGAATGATTCAGACAAAATGTTCTACAGCTTGTCTCCACAATTCAATTTCTATTTATTAATTTTTTAAATGCCAAAAGATTGGTTGATGTTATAAAATGGATGAAACATAAAATTAAAGATAATATGTAAAGTAATATTAAATAGTCAGTCTTATGTAGCCACAGTCTGACCTGGCTTTGCAAGAACAAGGAATTCTGTTATGCATTGTGAAAGGAGAGCATCAGAGATTCCCAGACCTGAAATATATTGATATTGAGTTTACCTGAGATTACTGCGTATATTCACTTTTCATTATATCAGAATACATTTGTTGATTAGAAATCCTAAGAAAACAATGCCAAGCCCAGAAAGTGTTCCCATTCTTACTGCTTATCTTGTATATTTTCTATCTTCCGATACTATTCTCTAAAATCTAAAGAAATATGTAATATTAATTCAAATCTTAAATGAGTAATTTCATTTTAAACAAAACATAAAAATCAACAAGTCCTTCCAAATGTCCATATCATCAAATAGTTTTCAAAGCCAACAAATGATAAGTAAAAATTATTGCTTATATTACAGGAAAAATATGAACAGTTTTTTGCATATTGCTAATAATATATTCATAGCATTCTCATGTGTAAGGTAAATCCACATTTAGCTACCACACATGACAGCAATTTTGCTATTTATAAATGGATTCATTTAACTCTATATTGTCTGCTTAATAGGTAGGGAAGCCTGCTGAATTCAGTGTATGAAAAATAAAACAGAGACCTTGCCATAAGAATCTTACAGTTTAATAATTCTGACATAGTTATTGCTTTATATTCAGACTATTACAGTATTTGAAAATTAATCATATATTTATTATGACACCAAAAAAAATGGATATTTCTGTTGCTGGTAGAGAAGCTGAAAGAGGGAAAACATTGTGATGTTTTTATAAACCTGTCAATTTCCATATTTTCAGAAAAGAAACCTGAGTTCTTTCCACTACATTAAACTTTCATGCACGTTTAAATGAAACAATATTTTATAATACATATTTAGCATAATATGAAAGAAACAAAGATAAAGAAAACTATTAAAAGCAGAGAAATAAAATAACATATTATCTTCAAAGTATAAAAGCATGATTTAAAGCTGACTTCTCCAATTAGCAAGGTTGCAAGATACAGGATCGCTAGTCTAAAAGAGAAAACAATTCAAATATTCATTAAATAGAGAATGAACAAGTAAAATATACTATATCCATGTAATAGAATGAAGTCATCATCTAAAAATAATGAGCTAATTAAATTTGAAGTATAATATATAAAAACATCAAATTACTATGTTGTACATCTAAAACTAATATAGCATTGTAGATCAACTATGCTTCAATAATATTTTTAATTTAAAAATTTAAAAAATGAGTTATTGATATGTAAAGGAACAGGGATGAATCACAGAATAATTATTCTGAATGAAATAATTCAGAACAAAATATTATGTATAGCACAGTTTCTTTTGCATATATTTCTGGAAAGTGCAAACCAATATACAGTGAGAAGAAGTAGACTGGCTGTTGCTGTTTCTTTGGAATGAGTGGGCTGTGGAGAGGCATGTAGGGGAATGGGAATACTTTGGTCTAATGGATTTGTTCACTCTCTTGATTGTGACAACTGCCTGGATGCATACACATGCCCAATATATTAAAGTATAGAGTTTATTATATATTCTCTGTATGCCAATTATATCATAATCAAGGTATTTTCAAAAAAGAGGTTGAGATAATTCCAAAATATTTTCAGCTCCTGAAAGTGTAATAGTTGCTCAGTCATGTTCGGCTCTTTTTGACCCCATAGACTGTAGCAAGCCAGGCTCCTCTGTCCATAAAATTCTCCAGGTAAGAATACTGGAGTGGACTGCCATTTCCTTCTTCAGGAGACCTCCTAGGGAAAAACAAACAAACAAACAAAAGTGAAAATGAATGAATTTGCTTTTGTTCTTGTGGAAAACACATAAATGCACACAAGTGAATTGTTGTCAGTTTGAAAAGTTGTGTGAGAGCAATGTGGATGGCACAGAGTTGGTCCCAAAGGAAGGTGCAGGTACATCTGCCTTGGAGTGTTAAGGAAGGAATGCTTGACTTAGTTTATGCATGCTAAGCCGCTTCAGTCGTATCTGACTCTGTGCAATCCTATGGGCTGTAGCCCCCCAGGCTCCTCTGTCCATGGGATTCTCCAGGCAAAAATACTGGAGTGGGTGGCCATGCCCTCCTCCAGGGGATCTTCCCCACCCAGGGATCCAACCTACTTCTCTAATATCTCCTGCATTGGCAGGCAGGTTCTTTACCACTAAAGTCTATCACTAAAGATTTACTTCAGGATTAGTTATTTTTTTCTTACTTCCCTACATACCACTCAAACCCTAAAAGGGCAAATTGAGGAGAAAAGACAGAAATAAAAGCCTCAGTGTGTTTTGAATTCTTTTCTGGAGGCAACAGTTAGCGAAGTTGGTCTTGCTCCTTAGAGAAGTTTTTGGGATCTAATGAGACCAAGAAGGTCTGGTCTTTACAGTGACTGGGGAAGTCCATCTGACATGTAATAGGCAAGGGCTAGAGGGGCTGGATGTCCTGCAATGCCAGGGAAGTGAAAATAGAAACAAATGGAAAACAAAACAAACGCCTAACAGTCCATTATCCTATTGTCTATCCACCTATCAACCTATCTATATATTTATTACCTCTCTGCCTATTTTGTCATCATAAGCAAATTGCTTTATTTCTTGTCTTCTAATTCCTAATCAATAAACATCCTACTGCATAGGATTGCTGTGAAAATGAGATGAGATAATGTATAAGGATTTCAGCAAAATACCAAACACATTGTTTACTAAATGTTAGCTATTATTACCAAGGAAAATTAGGTTTATTGAAAGGAAAAACAGAAAAGTTAAAAAGATAAGCAGCTCCCACCATGTAACTATCTCCATTTTGGGATTTGGTATGTCATTCCAGACTTTCAAATAGTTATAACTTAAAAAAAATCATTTCTGTTTTTATTTCTGTTTTTAAAGCACTTCTGAGGAGGAAGAAGGAATCAATGATCATGCCGACAAACAAAAAATACACTTCATGAATGGGGATGAATTAGGATTTTTCTATCTTCATAATTGTAACATAAAGCAAAACTTCTTCCTAAAATCTTTTGGAACATTAAGAATAGAGGTTTGATAAATGCTCTATGCTGACATACACATGAGTGATTAAGGCAAGAGAGGATTGGTTGTTTATCCATAACATCATATAAAATTATCAAAGATAGGCGTTTATATTTGGAAAATATATCTTATTTTAGTTTTTGTGGTATAGAATAATAAGAAAGATTTTCGCTAACTTTGAAATGACATTTCTTTATCTCAAGAAGCTACATAAAACATAAAGTGAATGACTCATATTTGGCAATAGTATTGAAAAATAAGAAAAATCCATAAGACTCTGAGCAGCCTATATGAAAGTCAAAGCTTTTGATATCAATAATGTAAATTTAGGAGGAAAAATAAAACAATAAATTCTGTTTTTTTTTTTTTTTAAGTTTTTAGGTTAGCCTGTCTGCCGTTCGAAACCCAATAAAATCTAAATAATACAGCTAAGAGTCTAGATTTCCTACAAGTCACTAGTGTTTAAAGACAGTAGGTCCTCTTGAATTAGACAGTATATATCACCATATGGCCCATGAGATTCTATTAATTAATATCCATGACATGCCATGGGGTGTGTGCCTGATAGGCACTGTAGGAATTCAAGTTATGTTTATTTCAGAATGGCTAAAGGACACTGAAGAATAAAGATTGTGTGTACTTTGAAAATAAAGCAAAAGACTTGGCAGAATGTAGAAATACTTCAAAGAAGAGACTTCTAACTCCAGGGTAAAAAAGATTCATCTGCATGAGGCAGGAAAAGACATGGAAAATGGGTCTCCCTTCCCTTGAATTTTTCATTTCTAATATGACAAAATGCATTAATTAATGATTTTTCTTTCAATCAGCTTTTTAAAACAAACATATATAGCTTATCAGACTAAATAAAACACATCCTTTCCAGAAAATGGTCTATTATTTCCAGTTATTTTTCTAAATAATTTGGCGGCAATATAGTGACTGCTGGGGCTTCCTTGGTAGCTCAGCTGGTAAAGAATCCACCTGCAGTGCAGGAGACCCCTGTTCTATTCCTGGGTTGGGAAGATCCCCTGGAGGAGGGCTTGGCAACTGACTCTTATCGACAGAGGAGCCAGGCGGGCTACAGTCCATGAGGTTGCAGAGAGCACAGCACACGTAGTAAGTGCTATATTGTTTTAAATTGAGTTAATTTAAGGATACTGCTCACCATTGTTGCATCATCATCATTTAAGCAATTAGCCAAATGTTAGGGGAATACTTGTCCAACTTAATATAGATTTAATATTTGATTTGAATTATTGAAGAACTGTTCTATTTATGTGACCACAGATTATGTATTCAGAATATATCTCAACATATGGAGACCTCTGATACAAGTGCCGCATAATGAGTTTCATATAACTTAGCTTTTTCATGCAAAAATTTTAATTAATATGTATTTTAAGTGTATGCTAAAATAGTATATTTTAATCAAAAGGGAAGGTAAAAGAAGGAAATAGACTAAAACTACAAGATTAAAAAATAATAATTCTAGTACGTTGATATGTTATTTCCAGGTTTATTAAAATATACTTCTACTTTTGTGTATATTAGAAAAATTCCATAATAAAAATTTAAAAGATTATGAGTGAGTGAAAGTCTCTCAGTCATGTCCGACTCTATGTGACCCCATGAACTATACAGTTCATGAAATTCTTCAGGCCAGAATACTGAAATGGGTAGTGTTTCCTTTCTCCAGATGGGCTCAAATAAGATGAGTAATGTAAGTAAAAAGCTTTCAAATGTAAAAGAGTTTACAATTAAATTATTATCATACACTACACTAGACTGTATAAAATACTGCAGTTTTTCCTGTGCAATATATAGTAATGACTTTGCTTTCTAGACCTCAGTTGACTATAATAACATAATTACTTCCAGTTTCAACTAATGTTCAGTTCAATTCAGTTCAGTCACTCAGTCATGTCCAAGTCTTTGCAACCCCATGAACCGCAGAACACCAGGCCTCCCTGTCCATCATCAACTCCCGGAGTTCACCCAAACTCATGTCCACTGAGTCGATGATGCCATCCAACCATCTCATCCTCTGTCGGCCCCTTCTCCTCCTGCCTTCTACTTTCCCAGCATCAGGGTCTTTTCCAATGAGTCAGCTCTTCACATCAGGAGGCCAAATATTGGAGTTTCAGCTTCAACATCAGTCTTTCCAGTGAACACACAGGACTTATCTCCTTTAGGATGGACAGGTTGGATCTCCTTGCAGTCCAAGGGACTCGCAAGAGTCTTCTCCAAAACCACAGTTCAAAAGAATCAATTCTTCAGCACTCAGCTTTCTTCACAGTCCAATCTTACATCCATACATGACCACTGGAAAAACCATAGCCTTGCCTAGATGAACCTTTGTTGACAAAGTAATATCTGTGCTTTTTAGTATGCTGTCGAGGTTGGTCATAAATTTCCTTCCAGGAAGTAAGCGTCTTATAATTTCATGGCCACAATCACCATCTGCAGTGATTTTGGAGCCCCCCAAAATAAAGTTAGCCACTGTTTGCCCATCTATTTCCCATGAAGTGATGGGGCCAGATGCCATAATCTTCGTTTTCTGAATGTTGAGCTTTAAGCCAACTTTTTCACTCTTCTCTTTCAATTTCATCAAGAGGCTTTTCTGCCATAAGGGTGGTGTCATTGCATATCTGAGTTTATTAATATTTCTCCCAGCAATCTTGGTTCCAGCTTGTGCTTCTTCCAGCCCAGCATTTCTCATGATGTACTCTGCATAGAATTTAAATAAGAAAGGTGACAATATACAGCCTTAACACAAGTCTCCTTTTCCTATTTGGAACCAGTCTGTTGTTCCATGTCCAGTTCTAACTGTTGCTTCCTGACCTGCATACAGGTTCTCAAGAGGCAGCTGAGGTGGTCTGATATTCCCATCATTTTCAGAATTTTCCACAGTTTCTTGGAATCCACACAGTCAAAGGCTTTGGCATAGTCAGTAAAGCAGAAAGAGATGCTTTTCTGGAACTCTTTTGTTTTTTTGATGATCCAGGAGATGTTGGCAATTTGATCTCTGGTTCCTCTGCCTTTTCTAAAGCCAGGTTGACCATCTGGTTCACGTATTGCTAAAGCCTGGCTTGGAAAATTTTGAACATTACTTTACGGGCATGTGAGATGAGTGCAATTGTATGGTAGTCTGAGCAATCTTTGGCATTGCCTTTCTTTGGGATTGGAATAAAAACTGAACTTTTCCAGTCCGGTGGCCACTGCTGAGTTTTCCAAATGTGCTGGCATATTGAGTGCAGCACTTTCACAGCATCATCTTTCAGGATTTGAAATAGCTCAACTGGAATTCCATCACCTCTACTAGCTTTGTTTGTAGTGATGCTTCCTAAGGCCCACTTGATTTCACATTCCAGGATGTCTGGCTCTAGGTGAGTGATTACTCCATCATGATTATCTGGGTTGTGAAGATCTTTTTTGTACAGTTCTTCTGTGTATTCTTGCCACCTCTTCTTAGTATCTTCTGCTTCTGTTAGGTCCATACCATTTCTGTCCCTTATTGAGCCCATCTTTGCAAAAAATGTTCCCTTGGTATGTCTAGTCTTCTTGAAGTGATCTCTAGTCTTTCCCATTCTGTTCTTTTCCTCTATTTCTTTGCATTGATTGCTGAGGAAGGCTTTCTTATCTCTCCTTGCTATTCTCTGGAACTCTGCATTCAACTGGGTATATATTTCCTTTTCTCCTTTGCTTTTTGCTTCTCTTCTTTTCACAGCTACTTGTAAGGCCTCCTCAGACAGCCATTTTGCTTTTTTGCATCTTTTTCATGGGGATGGTCTTTATCCCTGTCTCCTGTACAATGTTCACGAACCTCCAGCCATAGTTCATCAGGTACTCTGTCTATCAGATCTAGTCCCTTCAATCTATTTTTCACTTCTACTGTATAATCATAAAGGATTTTATTTAGATCATATCTGAATGGTCTAGTGGTTTTCCCCACTTTCTTCAATTTAAGTCTGAAATTGCTAATGAGGAGTTCATGATCTGGGCCACAGTCAGCTCCTGGTCTTGTTTTTGCTGACTTATAGAGCTTCTTCATTTTTGGCTGCAAAGAACATAATCAGTCTGATTTCGGTGTTGGCCATCTGGTGATGTCCATGTGTAGAGTCTTCTCTTGTGTTTTTGGAAGAGGGTATTTGTTATGACCAGTGCATTCTCTCAGCAAAACTCTATTAGTCTTTTCCTTGCTTCATTTTGCACTCCAAGGCCAAATTTGCCTGTTACTCCAGGTGTTTCTTGACTTCCTACTTTTGCATTCCAGTCCCCTATAATGAAAAGGACATATTTTTTGGGGCGTTAGTTCTAGAAGGTGTTGTAGGTTTTCATAGAACTGTTCAACTTCAGCTTCGTGAGTATTACTCGTCGGGGAATTGACTTCAATTACCGTGATATTGAATGGTTTGCCTTGGAAATGAACAGAGATCATTCTGTCATTTCAGAGATTACATCCAATACTGCATTTTCGACTCTTTTGTTGACCATGATGGCTACTCCATTTCTTCTAAGGGATTCCTGCCCACAGTAGTAGATATTATGGTCATGAGTTAAATTCATCCATTCCAGTCCATTTTAGTTTGCTGATTCTTAGAATGTCGATATTCACTCTTGCCATCTCCTGTTTGATCACTTCCAATTTGCCTTGATTAATGACCTAACATTCCAAGTCCATTTATTAATTCCAGGTCCATTAACATAAATTAATGTATATACATTCAATTTATGCTTCTAAAGAAAAAAATAAAAATGATTAATTTTCATGTAGTATGTTGGAAAATACATAGTACTTGTCATCCTTTTGTTTTTATCAAATAATGCACTTCTAAGTTGTTTTATGGGCTTCCCTAATGGCTAAGACTGTATAGTGTCTGCCTGCAATGTAAAAGACATGGGTTCAATCCCCACACTTGGAAGATGCCCTGAAGAAGGAAATGGCAACCCACTCCGGTACTTTTGCCTGGAAAATGCCATAGATGGAGGAGCCTGGTAGGCTACAATCCAGGGGATCCCAGAGTCATTTTTGGAAAGTTGTTTCATGCATTTTGGCAAGGTTATCACCAACACTGAGTAATCTGCTGTATGTGTGTGCTCAATCACTTAAATATCTCTTAAAATATAAAAAAAAAAATAGGAAAGAAATATAAAATATCAATTAAACATGAGGGGGAATTCTGAAATTTGTTGTCAAAATTTAGGAAATCAAAGGTCTAAAAATATGTTGTTGAGAAAACATAATGGTCTTTCTGTATCATAACCCTAAGAGATAAAGCTTTTATGTATTTATTAATATTTTTCTTCTTTTAAAATGTAAAAAAACATGATAAATTATATTGAAATCATGAAAAATTATTGCCAATTTTGATTTTTAAGAATTTTAACTATTGTTATAATCTTAAAACATAGGTAAAAAAATAGGTAATGTATAAAGTAGAAAGTGGCTAAATTTTTTTTTTTTTAAGTAGCAATCTCTCTACCTAAATAATCTAGGACATCACTGTCAGCATCTTTAAAAGAAATCATTTGCTTTTATTCAACCACAACTAAATAAAATGTACCTTATACTGATTTCCATATAATGAAAAAAGCATATAAAACTTTTATAAAATTTTTATTTGTAGTATGATTCCATCTCAGAACTTTTAAAACTTTCTTACTGTTCAATACATATTTCACTGATACAAACTAAATTTTCTTGTTCAAATTTAACTGGTAAGTAACAGAGCATAAAGCATATATTTCTAGAAATATATGAACAAGGAACAGAAGCAAATGACAGCATAGATTCAGCTTGTTGATCTTTTTCCCTCAATAAAAATAACCCACAAATTGAGAATTATAATATCTTAAGAAACTATGGCAGGATGAAGAGTGAGATACTAAAGTTTCTCAAACAATAGTGTTGAACAACTTGGACTGCAAACTGGCTTTGTCTTTGTCAAGGAACTATTGGTAAGTGCATATAACAGCCTGTATAAAGAAACATTCTAGTCTGTATGACTTGCTTATACTTATAATAAACAGTCACTCCACAGGAAACAAAATGATAATAATATTTTCATGTAGAATCCATTTATATCAGGGAGCCCTCTAGTTATTTTATTTCCCAAGTAACTTAACTCAGGAAAGGAGGTGCTTGTCCAGTGCAAATAGCACTCTTAAGATTAGGCATATTTTCTACCAAATTTATTACCCAGTATCCTTCTTTGGTTAAGAATGATAAATTATAAAATTGATTTAAATAAAGTTGAACCAATGCTGATGACATCTAGTCATCTGAAAATGTCCTAGAAAGACTTAAAACTTGACAGCTATTCATAAACACCTAATTTAAATATCCTTGAGACACCTTGGCTCTGATTAGGGAAATGAAACTAAATTATATAACTAAAAATGTATTGAAGCAAATCCACATGTAACTTTAGATTGACACAGATTATAATTTAATAGATGTTCAAATGAAATACATCTGGGTTAGAGAGTTGTAGATAAAACTAGAGAAGACTTGTAAAATTATAATTATTTATCTAAAATTTTTGGTATCTGGTAAGTATGTGACTAAGTAAACTGGTATACCAATGCAAATTCTTATTTGTGTACTGGTATACCAGGTACCGGAGAAGGCAATGGCACCCCACTCCAGTACTCTTGCCTGGAAAATCCCATGGATGGAGGAGCCTGGTAGGCTGCAGTCCATGGGGTCACTAGGAGTTGGACACGACTGTGTAACTTTCAAGTAGACAACCTGAGCGACTTCAGTTTCACTTTTCACTTTCATGCATTGGAGAAGGAAATGGCAAGCCACTCCAGTGTTCTTGCCTGGAGAATCCCAGGGACGGGGGAGCCTGGTGGGCTGCCATCTCTGGGGTCGCACAGAGTCAGACACGACTGAAGTGACTTAGCAGCAGCATGCCAGGTACAAGCATATGTCAACACCTTAATCCTCAAATCACTGTGATGTTACAGAAACTTCTCTTTTCTAAAAGACATTGTATTTTTTTTTTTTTGGTGATTTTGCATAATTCTAGTCGTTTTCTTTAATTTTATTAATATAGTGCTGTATCAATAAGGTCAAAGTAAGATCAGGATGGATATGTCAGTGTGCATTTTCATTCTGGAGTAAAACTGAGAATTAGTACAGGATATTGTAAGATAGGAGCATATCTTCATTTATTGTCTATTTTTTTTTTTACTCTCAACACAGATATTCTTTTCCTGAAGTCTATCAGAAAATATATCTTAACTACTGTCTATAAATTTCAAATGTAGAGTGTAATAAGAAAGAAACCATATTGGTTTTGATTTCTTGAAAAAAAGAATTTAGATAAAGCATTTTACAAATTACATAAATAAAACATGAGACTATTTAGTAAATATTTTTGAATAGATTTAGGTTCATAATTTTCATTGGAAGAAATCAAGAAAAAAATGTGCCAGATAAATATGTGACAAAACATTTGACAGTTTCAGGGAATTTGGTGAAAAATCTGTACCAGGTGTAATATTTGTTCCTCTTATTACCCATGGCTAATATTGCTAACTGGTGGCATTATTTCCAAAAGAGCACATATTTGAACTTAGAACCCTTTTTTTTTAATCTTATTTTTTTTAATTTTATTTTATTTTTAAACTTTACAATATATCACTCCAGGCAATTATTGTGAAACAATGAGAACTGGCTTTCAAGATGAAAATTATCTGCCATGCTTGGCCTGGTACCAAAGAAGAACAAATAGTCAAGTGAAAGTATAATATTTAACTGAGGACGTGAGGCCTTACAAAACTTGATTTTGTATTGAGGCAACTTCCAAGTCAGCTTTCTAGCTGTTAGCAAAGACACATGGCAATGAATAGAGAAAGTGAGAGATAGAAGAAATATTACTATAAGAGAGTAAATAAGTCATGGCCTTATTTGGGCAGAACATACTATGTCATTCCCATTGTGAACAGGTAAAACATTTCCAGTATATTTAGCAACATACACAATTACATGCACACACAATATTTTCTGTACTGTACACCACAACTGCAGAAAAACTGAACTGTGAAAATATTTCTCTTCCCCAATATTAGTAACCCTAGTCATACTACCCAGAAAATAGAGTGGGTATTGTTGATAACATGAAATCCTTGGCTAAGCTAGCTCTATGGATTTGGAGGGTACAGATATTCTAGTTATTGAATCACTTTTAAGATAGAAAAAAAAAAATTGGAAAATAGCCCATGTTCTGAAGGAAATAACAAGTAATCTCTGGACAAACTCTGAGGTAGTTGTTTAAAGACACAATACTTTCAGTTCAGTTCAGTTCATTCACTTAGTCATGTCCAACTCTTTGTGACCCCATGGACTGCAGCACACTGGGCCGCCTTGTCCATAGCCAAATCCTGGAGAATACTCAAACTCATGTCCATTGAGTTGGTGATGCCATTCAACCATATCATCCTCTGTCATCCCCTTCTCCTTCTGGCTTCAATCTTTCCCTGCATCAGGGTCTTTTCAAATGAGTCAGCTCTTCACATCAGGTGGTCAAAGTATTGGAGTTTCAGCTTCAGCATTAGTCTTTCCAATGAACACTCAGGACTGATCTCCTTTATGATGGACTGGTTGGAACTCCTGGCTGTCCAAGGGACTCTCAAGAGTCTTCTCCAACATCACAGTTCAAAAGCATCAGTTCTTCAGCACGCAGCTTTCTTTACAGTCCAACATTCACATCCATACATGACTACTGGAAAAACAATAGCTTTGACTAGATGGACCTTTGTTGACAAAATAATGTCTCTGCTTTTTAATATACTATCTAGTTTTGTCATTGCTTTTCTTCCAAGGAGCAAGCGTCTTTTAATTTCATTGCTGAGGTCACCATCTGCAGTGATTTTGGAGCCCCCCGCAAATAAAGTCTGTCCCTCTTTCTGTTTCCCCATCTATTTGTCATGAAGTGATGAGACCAGTAACCCCACGTCCAAGGAGCGGCGGCTGCGTGGGCAAAGGAGGGCCGAGAGGAGCTACTCCATGTTCAAGGCCATGAGGAGCGGCCATAAGGAGATACTCCTCATCCAAGGTAAGGAGCAGTGGATGTGCTTTGCTGGAGCAGCCGTGAAGAGATACCCCACGTCCAAGGTAAGAGAAACCCAAGTAAGACAGTAGGTGTTGAGAGAGGGCATAAGAGGGCAGACACACTGAAAACATGATCACATAAAAGTAGACAATCTGATCATACTGACCAAAGCCTTATCTAACACAATGAAACTAAGCCATGCCATGTGGGGCCACCAAAGATGGACAGGTCTGACAGAATGTGGTCCACTGGAGAAGGGAATGGCAAACCACTTCAGTTTTCTTGCCTTTAGAACCCCATGAACAGTATGAAAAGGCAAAATGATAGGATACGGAAAGAGGAACTCCCCAGGTCGGTAGGTGCTCAATATGCTACTGGAGATCAGTGGAGAAATAACTCCAGAAAGAATGAAGGGATGGAGCCAAAGCAAAAACAATACCCAGTTGTGGATGTGACTGGTGATAGAAGCAAGGTCCGATGCTGTAAAGAGCAATATTGCACAGGAACCTGGAGTGTCAGGTCCATGAATCAAGGCGAATTGGAAGTGGTCAAACAGGAGATGGCATGAGTGAATGTCGACATTCTAGAAATCAGCGAACTAAAATGGACTGGAACGGGAGAATTTAACTCAGATGACCATTATATCTACTACTGCAGGCAGGAATCCCTGGAAGAAATGGAGTAGCCATCATGGTCAATAAAAGAGTCCAAAATGCAGTACTTGGATGCAATCTCAAAAATGACAGAATGATCTCTGTTCGTTTCCAAGACAAACCATTCAATATCACGGTAATCCAAGCCTATGCCCCAATGCTAAAGAAGCTGAAGTTGAATGTTTCTATGAAGACCTACAAGACCTTTTAGAACTAACACCCCCAAAAGATGTCCTTATCATTATAGGGGACTGGAATGCAAAAGTAGGAAGTCAAGAAATACCTGGGGTAACAGGCAAATTTGTCCTTGGAATACAGAATGAAGCAGGGCAAAGGCTAATAGTGTTTTGCCAAGAAAATGCACTGGTCATAGCAAACACCCTCTTCAAACAACACAAGAGAAGACCCTACATATGGACTTCACCAGATGGTCAACACCAAAATCAGATTGATTGTATTCTTTGCAGCCAAAGATGGAGAAGCTCTATACAGTCAGCAAAAACAAGACCAGGAGCTGACTGTGGCTCAGATCATGAACTCCTTATTGCCAAATTCCGACTTCAATTGAAGAAAAAGGAGAAACTACTAGACCATTCAGGTATGACCTAAATCAAATCCCTTATGATAATACAGTGGAAATGAGAAACAGATTTAAGGGACCAGATCTGATAGATAGGGTACCTGATGAACTATGGATGGAGGTTCGTGACATTGTACAGGAGACAGGGATCAAGGCTATCCCCAAGGAAAAGAAATGCAAAAAAAGCAAAATGGCTGTCTGAGGAGGCCTTACAAATAGCTGTGAAAAGAAGAGAAGCAAAAAGCAAAGGAGAAAAGGAAAGATATAAGCATCTGAATGCAGAGTTCCAAAGAATAGCAAGAAGAGATAAGAAAGCCTTCCCCAGCAATCAATGCAAAGAAATAGAGGAAAACAACAGAATGGGAAAGACTAGAGATCTCTTAAAGAAAATTAGTGATACCAAGGGAATATTTCATGCAAAGATGGACTAAATAAAGGACAGAAATGGTATGGACCTAACAGAAGCAGAAGATACTAAGAAGAGGTGGCAAGAATACACAGAAGAACTGTACAAAAAAAGATATTCACGACCCAGAATATCACAACGGTGTGATCTCTCACCTAGAGCCAAGCATCCTGGAATGTGAAGTCAAGTGGGCCTTAGAAAGCATCACTACGAACAAAGCTAGTGGAGGTGATGGAATTCCAGTTGACCTATTTCAAATAATGAAAGATGATGCTGTGAAAGTGCTGCACTCAATATGCCAGCACATTTGGAAAACTCAGCAGTGGCCACAGGACTGGAAAAGTTCAGTTTTCATTCCAATCCCAAAGGAAGGCAATGCCAAAGATTGCTCAAACTACCGTACAATTGCAGTCATCTCAGAGGCTAATAAAGTAATGCTCAAAATTCTGCAAGCCAGGCTTCAGCAGTGAACTTCAGAACCATGAATTTCCAGATGTTCAAGCTGGCTTTAGAAAAGGCAGAGGAACCAGAGATCAAGTTGCCAACATCTGCTGGATCATCGAAAAAGCAAGAGGGTTCCAGAAAAACATCTATTTCTGCTTTACTGACTATGCCAAAGGCTTTGACTGTGTGGACCACAATAAACTGTGGAAAATTCTGAAAAAGATGGGAATACCAGACCACCGGACCTGCCTCTTGAGAAACCTATAGGCAGGTCAGGAAGCAACAGTTAGAACTGGACATGGAACAACAGACTGATTCCAAATAGGAAAAGCTGTACGTCAAGATGTATATTGTCACTCTAAATCATGAGAAATGCGGGGTTGAAAGAAGCACAAGCTGGAATCAAGTTTGCCAGGAGAAATATCAATAACTTCAGATTTGCAGATGACACCACCCTTATGACAGAAAGTGAAGAGGAACTCAAAAGCCTCTTGATGAAAGAGAAAGAGGAGAGTGAAAAAGTTGGCTTAAAGCTCAACATTCAGAAAATGAAGATCATGGCATCTGGTCCCATCACTTCATGGCAGATAGATGGGGAAACAGTAGAAACAGTGTCAGACTTTTTTTGGGGGGGAGCGGGGCTCCAAAATCACTGCAGATGGTGATTGCAGTCATGAAATTAAAAGACGCTTACTCCTTGGAAGGAAAGTTATAACCAACCTAGATAGCATATTCAAAAGCACAGACACTACTTTGCCAACAAAGGTCTGTCTAGTCAAGGCTATGGTTTTTCCAGTGGTCATATATGGATGTGAGAGTTGGACTGTGAAGAAAGCTGAGTGTTGTAGAATTGATGCTTTTGAATTGTGGTATTGGAGAAGACTCTTGAGAGTCCCTTGGACTGCAAGGAGATCCAACCAGTCCATTCTAAAGGAGATCAGATCTGGGATTTCTTTGAAAGGAATCATGTAAAGCTGAAACTCGAGTACTTTGGCCACCTCATGCGAAGAGTTGACTTATTGGAAAATACCCTGATGCTGGGAGGGATTGGGGGCAGGAGGAGAAGGGGACGACAGAGGATGAGATGGCTCGATGGCATCATCGACTCGATAGACATGAGTTTGAGTGAGCTCCGGGAGTTGGTGATGGACAGGGAGGCCTGGCGTGCTGGGATTCATGGGCTCTCAGAGGCAGACACGACTGAGCGACTGAACTGAACTGAAATGAAATGAACTGATGGGACCGGATGCCATGATCTTAGTTTTTTGAATGCTGAATTTTAAGCCAATTTTCACTCTCCTCTTTCACTGCCATTAAGAGACTCTTTAGTTACTCTAACATTCTGCCATAATGGTGGTGGCATCTGCATATCTGAGGTTATTGATATTTCCTGGAAATCTTGATTCCACCTTGTGCTTCATCCAGCCCAGCATTTCTCATGATGTACTCTTGTATAGAAGTTAAATAAGCAGGGTGACAATATACAGCCTTGATGTACTGCTCTCCTGATTTGGAACCAATCTGTTGTTCTATGTCTAGTTTTAAGTGTTCCTTCGTGACCTGCATACAGATTTCTCAAAAGGCAGGTCAAGAGGTCTGGTATTCCCATCTCTTTCAGAATTTTCCACAGTTTGTTGTGATCCACACAAAGGCTTTGGCATAGTCAATTAAGCAAAAGTAGGTGTTTTCCTGGAACTCTCTTGCTTTATTTATGATCCAGCATATGTTAGGAATTTGGTCTCTGGTTCTTCTGCCTTTTCTAAATCCAGCTTGAACATCAGAAAGCTCATGGTTCAGGTACTGTTGAAACCTGGCTTGGAGAATTTTGAGCATTACTTTAAGAGTGTGTGAGATGAGTTTAATTGTGCAGTAGTTTGAACATTCTTTGGCATTGCCTTTCTTTGGGACTGGAATGAAAACTGATCTTTTCCAGTCCTGTGGCCACTGCTAAGTTTTCCAGATTTGCTGGCAAATTGAGTGTAGTACTTTCACAGCATCATCTTTTAAGATTCAAAATAGCTCAACTGAAATCCCATCACCTCCACTAGTTTTGTTTGCAGTGATTCTTCCTAAGGCCCACTTGACTTTCCATTCCAGGATGTCTGACTCTAGGTGAGTGATCACACCATCGTGATTATTTGGGTCATCAAGTTTTTTTTGTATAGTTCTTCTATGTATTCTTGCCACCCTTTCTTAATATCTTCTGCTTCTGTTAGGTTCATATCATTTCTGTCCTTTATTGTGCCCATCTTTGTATGGAATATACCCTTGGTATCTGTAATTTTTTTTAAAAAGATCTCTGGTCTTCCCATCCTGCTGTTTTCTGCTATTTATTTGCCTTGATCACTGAGGAAGGCTTTCTTCTCGCCTTGCTATTCTGAAACTTTACATTAAAATGGCTATGTCTTTCATTTTTCCTTTCCCTTTTGCTTCTTTTCTTTTCACAACTCTTTCTAAGGCCTCCTCAGACAACCATTTTGCCTATTTGCATTTATTTTTCTTGGGGTTGGTATTGATCCCAGCCTACTGTAGAATCTCACCCACCTCCATCCATAGTTTTTCAGGCACTCTGTTAATCAGATGTAATCCCTTGAATCTATTTGTTACTTCCACTGTATAATTGTAAGGGATTTGATTTAAGTCATACCTGAATGTTCTAGTAGTTTCTCCTTTTTCTTCAATTTAAGTCTGAATTTGGCAATAAGGAGTTCATGATCTGAGCCACAGTTAGCTCCTGGTCTTGTTTTTGCTGACTGTATAGAGCTTCTCCATCTTTGGCTGCAAAGAATATAATCAATCTGATTTTGCTATTGACCATCTGGTGGTGTCCATGTATAGAGTCTTCTCTTGTGTTGTTGGAAGGTGGGTGTTTGCTATGACCAGTGCGTTCTCTTGGGAAAACTCTATCAGCCTTGCCCTGCTTCACTCTGTACTGCAAGGCCAAATATGCCTGTTACCACAGGTATTTCTTGACTTCCTACTTTTTCATTCCAGTCCCCTATAATGAAAAGGACATCTTTTTTTGGGTGTTAGTTCTAATATGTCTTGTAGATCTTCATAGAATCATTCAACTTCAGCTTCTTCAGCGTTACTGGTTGGGGCATAGACTTGGATTACTGTGATATTGAATAGTTTGCCTTGGAAACAAATAGAGCTCATTCTGTTGTTTTGAGATTGCAATACTTTATGTACTTCTTCCAATACTTTACCTCAACCTCATTTAAGAAAAATTGTTAAATAAGAAGAATAAAGTATCAAGAAAATGACTCTGAGGAAAAGAAAAAGAATCCAAGGAGTTAGAGAGCAACATATCAGAACTATAGAAGCAAAAACTAGAAAGCAAAATATCAAGTAATTCTTAGAGCATAGAATATGTCAAGAAATAAATGAGTGTATCAAGATAATGATTGAGGTTTAATATGTATTTCCTATTGGACTATCAGGACAGGCTTTTTACAAATAAATTTATGACATTACTGGAAAATGGAAAAACATGTCTGTAGGTGACCAACAACATTAACGAATTCACAAAGAATAAAAATATATAAAATTATACAAAGGGATGAAATTTCATAGAAACATATTTGGACAAAGATTGGTGTAAATTATGAGTGATTCCAAGGATACCACACACTTTAGGCAACAAATACAGAGACTAAATTGGGAAGATGAAGTGAGTGTGAGATATATAAATTGGCTATTACATCTGTGATGGTTAATTCTATATGTCAACATGGAAGATGGTTTTGGATGAAGTTAACCTTTAAACCAATAATTTTTGGGTAAGCAGTTTGTCTTCAGTAATGTGACTGGACTTCATCCACAGATGAAGGACTGAATAGAAAAAAAGTCTAGTCTCCTCTGAGGAAGAAGAAACTCTATAGCATACTGTTTTCGATATAGAGTTACCCCATTGGCATTCCTGTTTCTCTGTGTATTGGCTTTCATACTGGAAATACACCATCAGCAGCCCTCTTCTTCAGCCTACTCACCCACACTCTAAACTTTGGACATACCAGCCTTCATAACCACACTAGCCAATACCTTATTATCTATCTATTTACATACCTACCTACCTATATATCTACCTACAAATCTACATGTATGTCATTGATGTGTTTCTCTGAGAACACTGATAAATACAAATTTTGATCCCAAGATTGATTCTAGAGGAACATAATTGTACTAATGAATCCTTCTGATTGCTTCTCATTAGATTTAAAGACACTAAATACTGTATTTCGGTAAGTTAAAAAAAAAAAATAAGCTAATAGTCCACGGCATTACCTGGCAGTAAGATATACAGGATATTACCATTGGATACTCTTAATACAACACTTATAGGAAGCAAGGATCTGGATGATTATACATATAAAACTTTGAGATATTTTAGTCAAACTAAAGAATATAATGATATTGACTGGTTGCTCCTGTCATGAAATGGAAGGAGAAAAAAAAAAACGAGCTCAAGAATTTTAATTTCTAGCTGAAATACCTTATTCATGACCTGAAATATTTTATATCCACCTTACCCACCTGCTGATGCAGGAGACATAGGGAGATGTGGGTTCAGTCCCTGGGTTGGGAAGATCCCTTGGAGTAGGAAATGGAAACCCTCTCCAGATTCTTGCCTGGAAAATTCCATGGGCAGAAAAGCCTAGCTGGCTATAGCCCATGGGGTCCCAAAGAATCGACCACGACTGAGCACACACACACACAAAGAGATCTTATTTCCTTGGGGCCTCAGGACTGACATGAATGAAAACCAAAACCAGAAGAATCTCATCCTGCCAGTGGTGGAATTACAATGCAAATTGAATTCACAGTTTCAAAGGGTGTCTACTGTTAAAGTGAAGGCAGTAATTGGAAAATAATAATAATAATAATTGAATCCTACAATTTGGAATGGGATATGTGGAAATACCCTGACAAAGCTCAAACACTGCAGCCCCAAATTTAGATAATCTCTTGCTAAAAGAAATAAACTTTCTACTCCCTATTATGAGAAGACTCTCCATCTCCAGTAGAAGTAGCTCTCTTTCTCCCATCTGAGATTAATCCTGCATTGCCTGAGGTTGTATTCTTGCTAAACAAGGTTCCCTGAGACTATTTCTTTACAAGTTCAGCTGAGTTCATTCCCTCAGTCATGTCCAACTCTTTGTGACCCATGAACTGCAGTACATCAGGCTTCCCTGTCCTTCACCATCTCCTGGAGCTTGCTCAAACTCATGCCCATTGAGTCAGTGATGTCATCCAACCATCTCATCCTGTGTCATCCCCTTCTCCTCCTGCCCTCAATCTTTTCCATTATCAGGGTCTTTTCCAATTAGTTGGCCCTTCTCATCAGCTGGTCAAAGTACTGGAGCTTCAGCTTCAGCATCAGTCCTTCCAATTAACATTCAGGGTTGATTTTCTTTAGGATTGACTAGATGACCTCCTTGCTGTCCAGGGGACTCTCAAGAGTCTTCTCCAACATCACAGTTTGAAAGCATAGTTTCTTAGGCACTCAGCCTTCTTTATGGCCCAACTCTCACATCCGTATATGACTATTGGAAAAACCATAGCTTTGACTATACAGATCTTTGTTGGCTAAGCCTCCCTAGTGGCTCAAATGGCAAAGAATGTCTGCAATGCAGGAGACTTGAGCTTGATCCCTGGGTCAGGAAGATCCTCTGGAGAAGGGAATGACAACCTATTCCAATATTCTTGCCTGGAGAATCCCCATGGACAGAGGAGCCTGGCAGGCTACAGTCCATGGGGTTGCAAAGATTCAGACATGACTGAGCAACTAATACTTTCATGTTCTTCTTTTTAATATGTTGTCTAGGTTTCTCCTAGCTTTTCTTCAAAGGTGCAAGTGTCTTTTATTTTCATGGATGCAGTAACTGTCTGCAGTGATTTTGGAGCCCAGGAAAATAAAATCTGTCACTGATTCCATTATTTCCCCATCAATTTGCCATGAAGTGATGGGACTGGATGCCACAATCTTCATTTTTTGAATGCTGAGCTTTAAGCCAACTTTTTCTCTCTGTTCTTTCACCTTCATTAAGGGGCTCTTTATTTCCTCTTCATTTTTTGTCATGAGGGTGGTGACATCTGCATATCTAAGGCTATTGATGTTTCCCCTGGCAATCTTGATTCCAGCTTGTGCTTCATACAGCCCAGCATATCACATGGTGTACATTGCATACAGGTTGAACTTGACATGGAAAAATGAACTAGTTGCAAATTGAGAAAGGAGTATGTCAAGGCTATATATTGTCACCTTACTTATTTAACTTATATGCAGAGTACATCATGCAAAATGCCAGGGTTGGATGAAGCACAAGCTGAAATCAAGATTGCTGGGAGAAATATCAATAACCTCTAAGATGCAGATGACACCACCCTTATGGCAGAAAGTGAAGAGGAACTCAAGAGTTTCTTGATGAAAGTGAAAGAGGAGAGTGAAAAGCTGGCTTAAAACTCAAAAAAAAAAAAAAAAAAAAACTCAAAAAATTCAAAAAACAAAGACATGGCATATGGTCCCATCTTTTCATGGCAAATAGATGGGGAAACAATGGAAACAGTGACAGCCTTTATTTTCTTGGGCTCCAAAATACCTGAAGATGGTGACTGCAGCCATCAAATTAAGACACTCACTCCTTGAAAGAAAAGCTATGACAAACCTAGTCAGCATATTAAAAAGCAGAGACATTACTTTGCCAACAAAGGTCCATCTAGTCAAAGGTATGGCTTTTCCAGTAGTCATGTATAGATGTGAAACCTGGACCATATAGAAAGTTGAGCACTGAAGAATTGATGCTTTTGAACTGTGGTGTTGGAAAAGACTCTTGAGAGTCCCTGGGACTGCAAGGAGATCAAACCTGTAAATCCCAAAGGAAAGCAGACCTGGATATTCATTGTGAGGACTAATACTGAATCTGAAGCTCAAATACTTTGACCACTTGATGGAAAGAACTGACTCATTGGAAAAGACCAATGCTGGGAAAGATTGAAGGCAGGAGGAGAAGGGGATGACAGAGTATAAGATGGTTTGATGTCATCATTGACCCCATAGACATGAGTTTGAGCAGACTCCAGTATTTGGTGATGGATAGGGAAGCATGCTGCATTCCATGGGTTTGCAAAGAGTCAGACACAACTGTGTGACTGACCTGAACTGAACTGAACACTGCTTGTAAGTCAAATAACCAGAGTGACAATATACAACCTTCACATACTCCTTTTCCAATTTTGAACCAGTCCATTGACTTGAAAAACTATCCTGATTTTTCTCAGGACCCATCCTTGACCACTTCTTTTTATTTCTGTACCTATAACTCCATTCAAGTCAGTGTGCATGTGTGCTAAGTTGCTTCAGTTCTGTCTGACTCTTTGTGACCCTATGGACTACTGTAGCCTGCCAGGCCCCTCTGCCCATAGAATTTTCTAAGTAAGAATACTGGAGTGGTTACCATGCCTTCTTCCAGGGGATCTTTCCAACTCAGGGATTGATCCTGAGTCTCCTGCATTGCAGGGAAATTTTTTAAGATCTGAGCCACCAGGGAAGCCAGAGTAAGCCTCTAAAGATGAGGAATAAATTATGATCCATGAGGAATATGTTTCATTCCAAAAGAACTACTTGAATTTTCAAATTTATACAGACAGAAATCCAGAGAATATGTTGGGAATGGTTTTATTAAGCATATGAGATAATGATGGGAGGAACATAAAAATGGATCTGGCTGAATTACTTGATATGGAGCCACTAAACAGAGACTCTGCATTTAATGTTGCAGTTGGAAAGGGAGTTAGGAAGATCGACAACAGTTTGCTTGTTTGGTTAGTTGAAACTTGAGTCAAAAGGTAATCCACTGTGCATGACATGGAAATATCCAATGTCTTATGGTTAATGTAGAAGAGGAGACTCAAAGACTTATGGAGATTAAAATATTTGAATGGGTTTATCATTTAAGACCTACTAATTTACCTTGGGGGTTCTCCTGGTAGGTCAGCTGGTAAAGAGCAGGGAATGACAACCCACTCCAGTATTCTTGCCTGGAGAATTCCATGGACAGAGGAGCCTGGTGGGCTACAGTTCATGGGGTTGCAACTAACACCTCTGCTTCACAGGTTCAGGGCCAATATTCCTCAGACTGTGAAACCTAAGGTATAGTGGAAAGCAAGAGGGCAGCGAGAAAATGTCTTGACACTTTTACAACTTTCACAAAGGATCTGTTCTGAAAGAAAGAAAAAAAAGAAGAGATCTCTAGGAACTTTTAACAGGATAGAGATTTCACAACACAGAAAATTTGAGGATAAAAGATTTAGAAGCGTGTCTTGGGATAGGGTTCATCGATGTTAAAATTTAGAGAATTGTAGTGACAGATTGTATCACTGAAAAAAATTAAAAGGGGCAGAGTACAGAAGAAAACATAACTTTAAAAGTTTATCTAATTTAGTATTGATTGTACTGGCTATAAATTTGGCTTAAGGGGCCTTTTTTGTAGCTATTAGTAACTCCTTTTTAAAGTATACATTTTGAATATACTTGACAGGTAAACCTGGCTTTGGGATGCTGGGATTTCTGTAAATGTGTGGGGAGATAATTGACTTAATTATTAGTGCTCAGAAAAAAAAAATCATTCTAAATTCTAGAAAGGGGAAATAATTAGACTCAAATGACAAGAAGCTAAATACTTATATTTTTTCTTTTCTTTTATGTTCAAGATAAGTCATGTTTCTCAAATACAGTGATAGCTACAGTCTCAAGATACTTAAATTACAGTGTTATTTTTTAATAAGTAAAATAATCATTTTATTTTATTTTTAATATAAATTTATTTATTATAATTGGAGACTAATTACTTTACAACATTTTATTGGTTCTGCCACACATCAACATGAATCCGCCAGGGGTGTACACGTGTTCCCCAACCTGAACCCTGCTCCCACCTCCCTCCCCATACCATCCCTCTGGGTCATCCCAGTGCACCAGCCCCAAGCATCCTGCATCCTGCATTGAACATGGACTGGCGATTTGTTTCATATATGATACTATACATGTTTCAATGCCATTCTCCAAAATCATCTCACCCTCTCCCTCTCCCACAGAGTCAAAAAGACTGTTCTATACATCTGTGTCTCTTTTGCTGTCTCGCATACAGGGTTGTCGTTACCATCTTTCTAAATTCCATATATATGTGTTAGTATACTGTATTGGTGTTTTTCTTTTTGGCTTACTTCACTCAGTATCATAGGCTCCAGTTTCATCCACCTCATTAGAACTGATTCAAATGTATTCTTTTTAATGGCTAAGTAATACTCCATTGTGTATATGTACCACTGCTTTCTTATCCATTCATCTGCTGATGGACATCTAGGTTGCTTCCATGTCCTGGCTACTATAAACAGTGCTGCGATTAACACTGGGGTACACGTGTCTCTTTCAATTCTGGTTTCCTTGGTGTGTATGCCCAGCAGTGGGATTGCTGGATCATAAGGCTTTTCTATTTCCAGTTTTTTAAAGAGTCTCCACACTGTCCTCTATAGTGGCTGTACTAGTTTGCATCCCCACCAACAGTGTAAGAGGGTTCCCTTTTTCTACACCCTCTCCAGCATTTATTGCTTGTAGACTTTTGGATCGCAGCCATTCTGACTGGTGTGAAATGGTACCTCATTGTGGTTTTGATTTTCAGTTCTCTGATAATGAGTGATGTTGAGCATCTTTTCATGTGTTTGTTAGCCATCTGTATGTCTTCTTTGGAGAAATGTCTGTTTAGTTCTTTGGCCCATTTTTTGATTGGGTCATTTATTTTTCTGGAATTGAGCTGAAGGAGTTGCTTATATATTTTTGAGATGAGTTCTTTGTGAGTTGCTTCTTTTGCTATTATTTTCTCCCATTCTGAAGGCTGTCTTTTCACCTTGCTTATAGTTTCCTTTGTTGTGCAGAAGATTTAAATTTTAATGAGGTCCTAATTTTAATTAGATCCCATTTGTTTATTTTTGCTTTTATTTCCAATATTTTGGGAGGTGGATCATAGAGGATCCTGCTGTGATTTATGTCAGAGAATGTTTTGCCTATGTTCTCCTCTAGGAGTTGTATAGTTTCTGGTCTTACATTTAGATCTTTAATCCATTTAGAGTTTATTTTTGTGTATGGTGTTAGAAAGTGTTCTAGTTTCATTCTTTTACAAGTGGTTGACCAGTTTTCCCAGCACCACTAGTTTAAGAGATTATTTTTTCTCTGTTGTATATTTTTGCCTCTTTTGTCAAAGATAAGGGGTCCATAGGTGCGTGGATTTATCTCTGGGCTTTCTCTTTTGTTCCATTGGTCTATATTTCTGTCTTTGTGCCAGTTCCATACTGTCTTGATTACTGTGGCTTTGTAGTAGAGCTCGAAGTCAGGCAGGTTGATTCCTCCAGTTCCATTCTTCTTTCTGAAGATTGCTTTGGTTATTTGAGATTTTTTTTTGTCTTTCCATACAAATGGTGAAATTATTTGTTCTAGCTCTGTGAAAAATACTGCTGGTAGCTTGATAGGGATTGCATTGAATCTATAGATTGCTTTGGGTAGTACACTCATTTTCACTATATTAATTCTTCCAATCCATGAATATGGTATATTTCTCCATCTATTAGTGTCCCCTTTGATTTCTTTCACCAGTGTTTTATAGTTTTCTATATATAGGTCTTTAGTTTCTTTAGCTAGATATGTTCCTAAGTATTTTCTTCTGTTCATTGCAATGGTGAATGGAATTGTTTCCTTAATTTCTCTTTCTATTTTCTCATTGTTAGTGTATAGGAATGCAAGGGATTTCTGTGTGTTGATTTTATATCCTGCAACTTTACTATATTCATTGTTTAGTTCTAGTAATTTTCTGGTGGAGTCTTTTGGGTTTTCTATGTGTTATTATAAACTGAATGTTTTTAATCATAATTGCTTTGCTTTCAGGTTCAAACTTATTTTGATAAAACCTGTATAGAATCTTGCTCACTGAGATAATATGAAGGTGAACACGCGTTATAGAAATTGAGGAAAAATATTATAATAAAGTTATTCTCTGAGGCTCAATACTGTTTGTGTTTTTAAAGATTTTTCCCACATGCCATTTTAGTTTTGGAGATGGAACTCCCATAACTTTGGAGCTGGAAAAAAAAAATAGCCTCAAAAGCTCACTTTTTTTTTTATTTCCATTAATTTAGGAGACAGATACAAAAATAATATTGCTGTGATTTATGTCAAGGTGTGTTCTGCCTGTGTTTCCCTCTAGAAATTTTGTAGTGGTCAGTCTTACGTTTAGGTATTTATTTCATTTTGAGTTTTTTGTGTATATAGTGTTACAGAATGTTCTAATTCAATTATATAATTTGATGCAAAAACCTATACTCTGAAAACTATTAAATGCTGCTGAAAGTTAAAGATGACACAAACAGATGGAAAGACAGATTATGTTAATAGATTAGAAGAATCAATATTGTAAAATAACCTTACTATCCAAAGCAATCTACAGATTCACTGCAACCTCTATCAAATTACCAATGTCACTTTTTACAGAAGTAGAACAAAATATTTTATAATTTTTATGAAAAAAAATAGCCAAAACAATCTAGAGAAAAAAGAATGGAGCTGATGTAATAAAAATCCTGTCTTCAGATTATACTAGAAACTACAGTAGACAAAACAGTGTGGTATAGACAGAAAAACAGACATACAGATCAATGGAACAGGATAAAAAACCTAGATACAGACTCACACATTTATGGTCAATTAATTTATCACAAAGGAGGCAAGAATATAAAATGAAGGAAAGACAGTCTCATCAATAGTGTTGCTAGGTAAACTGGACAGCTAAAATCTATTTTATATTTAAGTCTTGGATCTGATCAAATCCTGAACCATTTAAATTAATTTCTGTTTAATTTTAGACTATTTTTAAAAATTCTGAAGTTCATCATTACAATGTTTTCAGTGCTTGACATAAATTGCATCTATCGACTAGTAGCATATATTTGTATCATAGAACCAAAGCCTCAAAAAATAGTTGATTAACAAAATAGAATGTATTTTGTCCATCTATAACTCTAGACATAGGGGCAGTGAAACCTGGTATAATGGCTACACTGCCTTTTACTTTCTATAGACAGTAAAATTTTATTTTTTCCTGCACCATTATGGTACATAGGTTCCATCCTAAACCATAGTATAGCTCAAGTTCCAATCATCATCTGTGTGTTTCAGGAAAAACTTATTTATATGACAAAGCTTCAATAGAGCCTACAAAGAATGTAGCACTTTGGCTCAGGTCATTTTTGTTTCAAACAAAGCTATGGTAATGCTATTAAGACTAAAGTAGAAAAGGCATCAGATGGCTTTTGTTATCTGATGTGATTTTATCAGAAAAACTGATCTGAATTCCTTTCTATATGTAAAATATCTCAGTATTTAAACAGCTGTTTTTACATAATTCTTCACAATTAATTTTGAAGATATTACCTTTTTATTTATGGAAAATTCAGTAATTTTGATTTCTTCTTTTATAATAAATAAATGTTTAAGAGATGGGTGATTCAGTTTTAACAGCAAAGTTTAAAGAGTAAATCCAAACTGTTGAAACAAATTAGTAAATATGTCAAGATTAAAACAGTAGTATGATGTCTTTTATACTATATGGGTGTTCAGCCATCATAGCTCAAATTTGTTGAAAGAAGTTGAGTCCTTCAAAAATCCACTCAACTTTAACAATGTTCTTGATTTTAAATGTATTTTTGGGAAAAAAAAGTTTCATATAGAAATAAACCTATGAAACTTTTTTTTTTCCAATGGAGTATTACTCAGCCATTAAAAAGAATACATTTGAATCAGTTCTAATGAGGTGGATGAAACTGGAGCCTATTATACAGAGTGAAGTAAGCCAGAAGGAAAAACATTAATACAGTATACTAACGCATATATATGGAATTTAGAAAGATGGTAACAATAAGACAGCAAAAGAGACACTGATGTATAGAACAGTCTTATGGACTCTGTGGGAGAGGGAGAGGGTGGGAAGATTTGGGAGAATGACATTTGAACATGTAAAATATCATGTAAGAAACGAGATGCCAGTCCAGGTTCAATACACGATACTGGATGCTTGGGGCTAGTGCACTGGGGCAAACCAGAGGGATGGTATGGGGAGGGAGGAGGGAGGAGGGTTCAGGATGGGGAACACATGTATACCTGTGGCGGATTCATTTTGATATTTGGCAAAACTAATACAATTATGTAAAGTTTAAAAATAAAATAAAATAAAAAAGAAATAAACCTAAGTGAAATAAACCACTCGTGAATATATACCCAAGGAAAATGAACATACTAATTCCAAAAGATATGTGCACCCCAGTATTTATGACATCATTATTATACTAGCCAAGACATTGAACCCACATATGAAAGAGTAAAGTACACCATGTCTTCTTTACTCTTTCGTATGTGGGTAGGCTACCGTCCATGGGGTCGCAAAGAATCGGACACGACTGAGCGACTTCACTTTCACTTTCTTTTCATACATGGTGTCTGTCCATGCTTCTGCTAAGTCACTTCAGTCGTTACTGACTCTGTGCGACCCCAGAGATGGCAGCCCACCAGGCTCCCCCGTCCCTGGGATTCTCCAGGCAAGAACACTGGAGTGGGTTGCCATTTCCTTCTCCAAAACATGAAAGTGAAAAGTGAAAGTGAAGTCGCTCAGTCGTGTCCAACCCTCAGTGACCCCATGGACTGCAGCCTACCAGGCTCCTCCATCCATGGGATTTTCCAGGCAAGAGTACTGGAGTGGGGTGCCATCGGTGTGTGTCCATACATACATATATATATATATATATATATATATATATATATTTATACACATATAAATTCACCCATAAAAAGAGAAAGAAATTCTGCCATTTTCAATAACATGGATGGATCCAGAGGGTGTTATACTTACTGAAAAAAGTTAGATAGAGCAGAAAAATACTGTATATTATCACTATATATGGAATTTTTAAAGTAAAACTAATGAATGAATATTACAAAATAGAAACAGATTCATATACAAAAAGAACAAACTAATCACTATATATGGAATTTTTAAAGTAAAACTAATGAATGAATATAACAAATAGAAACAGATTCATATACAAAACGACCAAACTAATGTCTCTCCCTCCTAACCATTAGGAGGGAGAGACAAGATAGAGGTAGGATGTTAAGAGAAATTTGTTAATTACTGTATATAAAATAAATGTCACAATATATTATATACAGTACAGAAATATAGCTAAATTTTATGGTAACTTTGTATTGAGTATAATTTAGAAAAAATTGAATCACTATGTGGTGGTTGTGGTTTAGTTGCTGTCATGTCTGACTTGCAACCTCATGGACTGTAGCCTGCCAGGCTCCTTTGTGCATGGGATTCTCCACGCAAGAATACTACAGTGGGTTGCTATTTCCTTTCACAGGGGATCTTCATCTTCCTGACCCAGGGATCGAACCCTTATCTCCTGTGTTGCAGGCAGATTCTTTACCAACTGAGCCACGAGGGAACCCCAATATAGTTTGCCTGAAATTAATAAAATATTATAAGCCCAATATACTTCAATTTAAAAGAAAAAGAAAATTGTATTTGGATTTGTAAAATATTAAAACTGTCCAAATATATACCTCAGGACATTAGTTGAGTAAATGAGGCCTTCACTCTTACAACTGCTAGAAACTAAATTCGGCTAATAACTCAAGTGACAGAAGAAGAAAACTCCACACTCCAGAAAATATTTCTTGGCTGATAACTAAGTTTTAGATTTGTGAGACCTTGAGTAGAAGACATGTCCACACTACTGACCCATCTGTGATATAATAACTGTATCTTGCTTAAGCCACTAAATTTATGATGAAATGATGTTTAAAGATAGAAAACCAATGCAAAAGAATGGGCATGGTGGAGTCTTTAGGGTTTTCTATGTAGAGGATCATGTCATATGCAAACAGTGAGAGTTTTACTTCTTCTTTTCCAATTTTGATTCCTTTTATTTATTTTTCTGCTCTGATCGCTGTGGCCAAAACTTCCAAAACTATGTTGAATAGTAATGGTGAAAATGGGCACCCTTGTCTTGTTCCTGACTTTAGAGGAAATGCTTTCAATTTTTCACCATTGAGGATAATGTTTGCTGTGGGTTTGTCATATATAGCTTTTATTATGTTGAGGTATGTTCCTTCTACTCCTGCTTTCTGGAGAGTTTTTATCATAAATGGATGTTGAATTTTGTCAAAGGCTTTCTCTGCATCTACTGAGATAATCATATGGTTTTTGTTTTTCAATTTGTTAATGTGGTGTATTACATTGATTGATTTGCGGATATTGAAGAATCCTTGCATCCCTAGGATAAAGCCCACTCGGTCATGGTGTATGATCTTTTTAATGTATTGTTGGATTCTGATTGCTAGAATTTTGTTAAGGATTTTTGCATCTATGTTCATCAGTGATATTGGTCTGTAGTTTTCTTTTTTTGTGGGATCTTTGTCAAGTTTTGGTATTAGGGTGCTGGTGGCCTCATAGAATGAGTTTGGAAGTTTACCTTCCTCTGCAATTTTCTGGAAGAGTTTGAGCAGGATAGGTGTTAGGTCTTCTCTAAATTTTTGGTAGAATTCAGCTGTGAAGGCATCTGGACCTGGGCTTTTGTTTGCTGGAAGATTCTTGATTACAGTTTCAATTTCCGTGCTTGTGATGGGTCTGTTAAGATTTTCTATTTCTTCCTGGTCCAGTTTTGGAAAGTTGTACTTTTCTAAGAATTTGTCCATTTCTTCCACGTTGTCCATTTTATTGGCATATAATTGTTGATAGTAGTCTCTTATGATCCTTTGTAGTTCTGTGTTGTCTGTTGTGATCTCTCCATTTTCATTTCTAATTTTATTGATTTGATTTTTCTCCCTTTGTTTCTTGATGAGTCTGGCTAATGGTTTGTCAATTTTATTTATCCTTTCAAAGTACCAGCTTTTGGCTTTGTTGATTTTTGCTATGGTCTCTTTTGTTTCTTTTGCATTTATTTCTGCCCTAATTTTTAAGATTTCTTTCCTTCTACTAACCCTGGGGTTCTCCATTTCTTCCTTTTCTAGTTGCTTTAGGTGTAGGATTATAGTAAAGTTGCAGGACATAAAATCAACACACAGAAATCCCTTGCATTCCTATACACTAATAATGAGAAAACTGAAAGAGAAATTAAGGAAACAATTCCATTCACCATTGCAACGGAAAGAATAAAATACTTAGGAATATATCTACCTAAAGAAACTAAAGACCTATATATAGAAAACTATAAAACACTGGTGAAAGAAATCAAAGAGGACACTAATAGATGGAGAAATATACCATGTTCATGGATTGGAAGAATCAATATAGTGAAAATGAGTATATTATCCAAAGCAATTTATAGATTCAGTGCAATCCCTATCAAGCTACCAACGGTATTCTTCACAGAGCTAGAACAAATAATTTCACAATTTGTATGGAAATACAAAAAACCTCGAATAGCCAAAGCTATCTTGAGAAAGAAGAATGGAACTGGAGGAATCAACCTACCTGACTTCAGGCTCTATTACAAAGCCACAGTTATCAAGACAGTATGGTACTGGCACAAAGACAGAAATATAGATCAATGGAACAAAATAGAAAGCCCAGAGATAAATCCACGCACATATGGACACCTTATCTTTGACAAAGGAGACAAGAATATACAATGGATTAAAGACAATCTCTTTAACAAGTGGTGCTGGGAAAACCGGTGAACCACTTGTAAAAGAATGAAACTAGAACACTTTCTAACACCATACACAAAAATAAACTCAAAATGGATTAAAGATCTCAACGTAAGACCAGAAACTATAAAACTCCTAGAGGAGAACATAGGCAAAACACTCTCCGACATACATCACAGCAGGATCCTCTATGACCCACCTCCCAGAATAATGGAAATAAAAGCAAAAATAAACAAATGGGACCTAATTAACCTTAAAAGCTTCTGCACAACAAGGAAACTATTAGCAAGGTGAAAAGGCAGCCTTCAGAATGGGAGAAAATAATAGCAAATGAAGCAACGGACAAACAACTAATCTCAAAAATATACAAGCAGCTCCTACAGCTCAACTCCAGAAAAATAAATGACCCAATCAAAAAACAGGCCAAAGAACTAAATAGACATTTCTCCAAAGAAGACATACAGATGGCTAACAAACACATGAAAAGATGCTCAACATCACTCATTATCAGAGAAATGCAAATCAAAACCACTATGAGTACCATTTCACGCCAGTCAGAATGGCTGGGATCCATAAGTCTACAAGCAATAAATGCTGGAGAGGGTATGGAGAAAAGGGAACTCTCTTACACTGTTGGTGGGAATGCAAACTAGTACAGCCACTATGGAGAACAGTGTGGAGATTCCTTAAAAAACTGGAAATAGAACTGCCTTATGATCCAGCAATCCCACTGCTGGGCATACACACAGAGGAAACCAGAAGGGAAAGAGACACGTGTACCCCAATGTTCATCCCAGCACTGTTTATAATAGCCAGGACATGGAAGCAACTTAGATACCCATCAGCAGATGAATGGATAAGAAAGCAGTGGTACATATACACAATGGAGTATTACTCAGCCATTAAAAAGAATACATTTGAATCAGTTCTAATGAGATGGATGAAACTGGAACCTATGATAAAGAGTGAAGTAAGCCCAAAAGAAAAACACCAATACAGTATACTAACGCATATATATGGAATTTAGAAAGATGGTAACAATAACCCTGTGTACGAGACAGCAAAAGAGACACTGATAGATCAGTCTTATGGACTCTGTGGGAGAGGGAGAGGGTGGGGAGATTTGGGAGAATAGCAGTGAAACATGTTTAATATCATGTATGAAACCAGTCGCCAGTCCAGGTTTGATGCACGATACTGGATGCTTGGGGCTGGTGCACTGGGACGACCCAGGGGGAGGGTATGGGGAGGGAGGAGGGAGGAGGGTTCAGGATGGGAACACAGGTATACCTGTGGCGGATTCATTTCGATATTTGGCAAAACTAATACAATATTGTAAAGTTTAAAAATAAAATTAAATTAAAAAAAATAAAAATAAAGTCCTAGCTCGTTTAAAAAAAAAAAGAATGGGCATGGAATTACTTTATCCATGCCCATATTTTTATGACTTTTAATCTGAGAGAAAATTTGCAGTCAGTTCTATATGGAGTAGGTGAACCGACAGAAAAACGTCAGTCTTTCTGGCCTGAAACGCCAGAGAGTAAAGTTTTAAAGGGAGCAAACCATAGGGCAGAGTAATTGCTACACATAAAGTTAAATATTGGACTAACTCTTGAAATATGCATGTTCAGGTTAAACTCCAAGCAGCTCACTAAAAATAAACAATATAAGATTAAGATTTGATTTTTAATCTCAAATAAATGTTTGTGATCCTTGCAAGATGAATGCCTGCTGAAACAAAATATTAACACCCTTCAGATGACAGTATCAGAATCCAGAGTTGCTACCAAAGTATTTAAAACTTATAGAAAGCTAAAATTAATCTCAACTTAATTAATTACTAAAATTAAAGCTAAATTACTCAACATAGAAAAAATAAAACAAGAAAATATGTCAAATTTTGTTGGGAAAAGAAAACCAAGTTCAAGATGATTCAGATGTGGTGTTTGTCAGAAAGGGATATGTGGTTAATATACCATACTAACTAAGGTAAGAAAAAATATGGTCAGAATAAATGCAACGATTGGAAAACTAACCAGAAAGATAGAAATTATAAACAAAACTAATGAAATATTTAGCTCTAGGATGTACAATAATTGAAATAAAAAATTCACAAGATGAGCTCAAAAACTGAATAGAGATAATCTAAAAAATGTTGAACTTGAAGATAGATCTAGGGAAATCATCTGATATGTAGAAAAGAAGCACAAATTTTTTTTTAATTAAATAAATGTATAGATAAATGAGGGACAATATTAAGAACTCTAAACTTTGTGGCATTTGGAGTCCAAGAAGGGAAGAGGGAATGGTGCAAAACACTATTTGAAGAAATAATAACCAATAATTTCCCAAATTTTGTGAAGGGTATAATTTACAGATTCAAAAATCTCAGTGAGTCCAAAATGGATAAAATAAAATAGTATCCAACCTATGCACATTAGGTATATTGCTGGATAATAGAGATAAAAGGGTAATCTTGAAAACAGAGGCTGACACATACCAAAGAGGCACCAACAATGCAAATTACTATTTATCACCATAAACTATGATAACCAGAAGACAGTGGAATGATATCTTTAAGTACATAAAGAAAAACTAAATTTTCAGCTCAAAATCTATACAGAGTGAAAATATCCTTCAATATGAAGGCAAAAATTGAATGCTAATACTTTGATAGCACTCTGAATCAAAAACTTTAAAATGCACATTTGTAAAATGTTTGGGGTGATTTGAATATAAATGGGTATTCTTATTTTGAAAATATTATTAACTATATTAAGAGTGTGATAAAGATACTTTAGCTATATAGGAGGATATTCATATTCTTTGAAGATATATATTCATGGTAAAGTATAATGATGTCTGCAAATATTCTTCAAAGTTTCAGGGGGAAAAAAACATAGAGATCTACATGATAATAACTGTGGCATTTACGTGAAGGTATTGATTTCATGGAAATTATTGAGTTTATTACCACCTAATATCTAATTGGTACAACCAGTCTGGAATAGAGAAAGAAACTATAAATCCCTTCTATTTCAAATTGAACTTCCAGTTGTTCAAGCTGGTTTTAGAAAAGGCAGAGGAACCAGAGATCAAGTTGCCAACATCCACTGGATTATTGAAAAACCGAGAGTTCCAGAAAAACATCTATTTCTGCTTCATTAACTATGCCAAAGCCTTTGACTGTGTGGATCACAATAAACTGTGGAAAATTCTTCAAGAGATGGGAATACCAGACCACTTGGCCTGCCTCTTGAGAAATTTGTATGCAGGTCAGGAAGCAACAGTTAGAACAGGACATGGAACAATAGACTGGTTCCAAATAGGAAAAGGAATACATCAAGGCTGTATTTTGTCACCCTGCTTATTTAACTTATATGCAGAGTACATCATGAGAAACACTGGACTGGAAGAAACACAAGCTGGAATCAAGATTTCCCGGAGAAATATCAATAACCTCAGATATGCAGATGACATCACCCTTATGGCAGAAAGTGAAGAGGAACTAAAAAGCCTCTTGATGAAGGTGAAAGAGGAGAGTGAAAAAGTTGGCTTAAAACTCAACATTCAGAAAATGAAGATCATGGCAACTGTCCTCATCACTTCATGGGAAATAGATGGGGAAACAGTGGAAACAGTGTTAGACTTTATTTTGGGGGGCTCCAAAATCGCTGCAGATAGTGACTGCAGCCATGAAATTAAAAGACGCTTACTCCTTGGAAGAAAAGTTATGACCAACCTAGATAGCATATTCAAAAGCAGAGACATTACTTTGCCAAAAAAGGCCCGTCTAGTCAAGGCTATGGTTTTTCCAGTGGTCATGTATGGATGTGAGAGTTGGACTGTGAAGAAAGCTGAGTGCCAAAGAATTGAGGCTTTTGAACTGTGGTGTTGGAGAAGACTCTTGAGAGTCCCTTGCACTGCAAGGAGATCCAACCAGTCCATTCTGAAGGAGAACTGTCCTGGGATTTCTTTGGAAGGAATGATGCTAAAGCTGAAACTCCAGTACTTTGGCCACCTCATGCGAAGAGTTGACTCATTGGAAAAGACTCTGATGCTGGGAAGGATTGAGGGCAGGAGGAGAAGGGGACGACAGAGGATGAGATGGCTGGATGGCATCACTGACTCTATGGATGTGAGTTTGAGTGAACTCCGGGAGTTGGTGAAGGACAGGGAGGCCTGGCGTGCTGTGATTCATGGGGTCGCAAAGAGTTGGACACGACTGAACGACTGAACTGAACTGAACTGGTACACAATGATCTAAAAATCCATTTCTAGATATATCTTACAGAAGTTCTTCCATATGTACACTAAAATTTATTAATTTTGATCAATTTTTATCAGGACTTATTTCATAGTAAACAGAATTGGCCATTACCAACAGAAAGCATAAATCCTTATCATGTACATTAATGCAATGGAATGTTATTCAGCAACGATGATTATTTAACTACAGCAATATAAACACGTAAAAATGTTAAACTAGAGTAGTCATATGCAAAAGAATATATGATATAATTTATTGTATGCATGCATGCTCAATCGCTTCAGTCATGTCCGACTCTTTGTGATGATATGGACTGTAGCCTGCAAAGCTCCTCTGTCTGTGGGATTCTCTTGGCAAGAATACTGGAGTGAGTTGCCATGACCTTCTGCATGGGATCTTCTAGACCCAGTGATAGAATTTTTGTCTCTGAAGTCTCCTGCAGTGGCAGGTAAGTTCTTTACCAGTAGTGCCACCTGGGAAGCCCATAATTTAATGTATAGGTAACTTCAAAAGCAGATTTAAATAAACAATTTCAACAGAAATAAAGATAGTCATTATCTTTGGAAAGGATGAAGGTGTTAGTGATTGAGGGAGAACATGAAAAGATTAATGGGATCTGGCGATTCTATATTTCTTAACCTGGCATTATTTATTCTAGTAATTCATTAAATTGTGCATACATGATTAGTACATCTTTCTATATGGGTGTTATATTGCTTAAAATATAAATCTCTTTCATTCCTATAATATCCTTCTTTCTATTAGCATCCAAGTTGAAAGAGAAATAATGCATATTTTCTTCCTGCTTTCTCACCTCCAACTCCCTCCTCCACTAGTTTCTATTTCTAAATCTCTCATAATACTTATTTCTCAAATGTTCCCATAGATCTCATAATTGTCTTGAGCTATAATATATTCTAGAATGCTCTGCATGAGCAATGGGGAATGATCTAAGACTTTAAATCTGTCTGTGTGTCTAATGTATACAATTAAAATAATAAATTCAGGTTTGGCAATTATTTTTTAAGTATTTGCTCTGAACCATGACTCTTGTTTTACAACCCGCATGTCTTTTTATTATTATTTTTTTAATTGGAGTGTAGTCGGATCCTACATGAGTCTTCAGCCTCTGCATTTCTATATAGTTCTAGTCTTTCCCTCGGAGAAGGAAATAGCAACCCACTCCAGTATTCTTGCCTGGAGAATCCCATGGACAGAGGAGCCTGGCCAGCCACAGTCCACGGGGTTGCAAAGAGTTGGACACGACTGAGCTAGTTCACTTCACTTCACTTCTAGTCTTTCGAAACCTTAGCTACATAGGGAAGTGAAGTCTCTCAGTCATGTCTGACTCTTTGCAACCCCATGGACTGTAGCCTACCAGGCCCCTTCATCCATGGGATTTTCCAGGCAAGAGTACTGGAGCGGTTGCCATTTCCTTCTCCAGGGGATCTTCCCAACCCAGGGATCAAACCCGGGTCTCCTGCATTGCAGGCAGATGCTTTACTGTCTGAGCCACCAGGGAAGCTGGCATAGGAAACATAATATTTGTTTTGAACTGGTCCTGTAGATACTTTCAGACCTAGTCAGTTCCCCAGAAATTGTGAAACTCCATCATGGGAGGAGGCTAGGACTTTAAACCTGACCTGGTTTGCTAAGGTAACTACTCTTTATTAGGTCGGGTACTTCTAAAGGGATAAATCATTACAGTCACAAAATAAGAAGCAAGAGTTTAGATAAATGACATTACCATTCTTGGGGAAGAAGGCCAGAAATATTTTGTGGAGCTGAGATATCCAGCTAGTAAAGAATGGATTCCAATCATGGTGGGCAAGAACTATATATATATATATATATATATATATATATATATATATAGTTGGAGTTTGAAAAGATCCAATATATAATCTCTCTTCAGTGCTTAAATTGGTATCAACTGGACACAGACTCAAGAGTCAAACAGACATTAAAAATTAACCTTGTGCCTAGAGTCAGACATGACTGAAGCGACTTAGCAGCAGCAGCAGAAGCTAGAGTAGAAATCATATCCAAGAAGAAACAGTTCCAGTGGACTTTGGTATTTTAACCTCTGAAATATACAGATTTGCTGATGCAGATGAACAACTTCAGGGCTTCTGAAGCAGTTATATTACTTATCTCTGAAAACCTATGAAACAGGAAAGATTTGACAAAGATTCTTAAGTGAATATATTCAAGTTCTTCTCCCAAATTTATAATCAGATAATCATCCTTCCTTTTATTGGGGAAAAGTGAATGAGAGGGTGAAAAGTGAATGAGAGGTGGAAAAGGAGACTAATTATTACCAGGTAGATTTCTCAAATGTGAAGATCAGGGTAAAAGCCAGATTCCTACGAAGGTACAGTCAGGGGATGTTCAACTTTAATGGATCCAATATGTTCTTTTTTGTGCTGTTTCTCAAGGACTCTCTATTCCTTATCCATTCCTGGAAAACAGGAACAAGCAGAGCTGCACGCAGTTCTCAGGACTGAGATCATGAGAAGGGGCACCTGCTTGGATTCCTTTCAGTGACTCCCTTCAGTGACCTTTTCAGTTATTCTCCTCTTACTCAGGATATTGAATGCTTTCTGGCCCTTTGAAGATTGTTATTTTCTTGGCTTTGTTTTTGCTTAATTTTTACTGCCTAAATCTGCCTTGTATGATAATATATAAACATGTGTTTCTGCAAATAAAGCACCCTTGTTTCACTCGAGATTTGGGTCACCTGTATCCCTCTTCTTGTTGATTCCAGTCCCCAGGTCCTGGTCTACAAAGACCATGACAGTGCACAAATTTCTAATCCTAAGTGATTTCCTTCTTCAGTCTATTCTCTCATTTCCCTTTGTTCCTTTCCTCTTCTCCATATGCAACTCCTTTGATATATTTTACTTTTTATGGCTTTATATGTCACCTACATGTACACCAATTAATTCGTTGAACATTCATTTGCCATTACAATGAACAAATCTGCTAAGTACTGGGGATACAAAGATACATTTGGTAAAATGTGTTTTCTTTAAAAATAAAGTTTTAATGTAATACTTGATAACTTGAAAGTGAAAACAGTAGTAGTTTGATGCAAGTTCTCTGGAGCCTGATCTGCCTAAGTACCTAGCCCAGCTTGACCACTTCTAAACCATGAGGACTTTGACACATTACTTATGCTTTTTGTGCCCCAAGCCATTTATTTCTCTATGCATGTGTGCTTATTCTAAGAGTTCAATAATTTTTTAACATTATTACTTGTACTTTGCATTTTACAAAGTACTCAATATTCAATATATCATTCATCTTTGGTATAATAATCTGAAACAACTTATTTTTTAAATAAAATTGAAGCTTATGGGACTTTGTAAAAGGTTAAGAAAATAATAAAACAAAGTTTTAACTTTAACTTCTGCCTTTTAGTTATTTGTCCAGTTTTTGTTGTTGTTGTTGTTTTTATTCCCTTACAGCTACAGCCCTAAATTTATCTTGAGCTCTGATTTCTCTTCTAACCTTCAACTCCACAGATGTTTCCTGAGCATTTCACTGACACTGTGAAATCAACCACAAAATAAACAGGTTCTAAACTAAATCATCTATTCCCTAAATCAATTTCTATTCTTGAATTACTTACCATTGTGTGACAGAAACATTTCCTAGGTGATAAATTTCAAAATGACAGTATAATCTCCCATTCTTCTCTTCATTATCCATATAGACATCTCATATTCTAGAGAGCTTCCATCTCTAGTCTATAGTATCCCTTTATCATATTCAACTTCCCAATCCAACTGCAATAGACTTTATCAGAATTTTATTACCTCTAGTTAATATTATTAATCAACCGTGTGAAGTATCTTCAAAGACAAATTTGTTCCCCAGAGTGCTTGCTGTTAGGATAGCTACTATTCATTGAAAGTTAATAATTAATAATTTAATAATCTGTCTAGCACTAAGGTGATTTATATATAGTATTTCATCTAATTTTCACATCAGTCCCCCAAATATAATTTAGCAGTCAGTATTACATATGAGAAAATTGAAGCTAGGTTTTTTCCATTTAAACAGTTGGGACTGAAACGCAGGCATGCCCAATTCCAATTTGTGTTCTACCCCTCTGTTTTTCCTTTATTTACTTCTACACACAAAATTACACATAAGCTCCCACTGCCTAACAAATTACACCCAAACTCATTAGCCTATTTTTAATGTTCCTTAATCTGATATTTTCCAGGCCTATGGCCACTGCTGAGTTTTCCAAATTTGCTGACATATTGCATGCAGCACTTTCACAGCATCATATTTTAGGATTTGAAATAGCTTAACTGGAATTCCATCACCTCCACTAGCTTTGTTCATAGTGATGCTTCCTAGGGCGAACTTGACTTCTTCTCATTCCAGGATGTCTGGCTCTAGGTGAGTATGGGTGATCTCACAGTGAGATTATCCAGGTCTTGAAGATCTTTTTTGTACAGTTCTTCTGTGTATACTTGCCACCTCTTCTCATATCTTCTGCTTCTGTTAGGTCCATACCATTTCTGTCCTTTATTGAGCCCATCTTTGCATGAAATGTTCCCTTGGTATCTCTAATTTTCTTGAAGAGATCTCTAGTCTTCCCAATTCTGTTGTTTTCCTCTATTTCTTTGCACTGATTCCTGAGGAAGGCTTTCTTATATCTCCTTGCTATTCTTTGGAACGCTGCATTCAAATGCGTATATCTTTCCTTTTCTCCTTGGCTTTTCACTTCTCTTTTCACAGCTATTTGTAAGGCTTCCTTAGACAATCATTTTGCTTTTTTTGCATTTCTTTTTCTTGGGGATGGTCATGATCCCAGTCTCCTGTACAATGTCATGAACCTCCGCCCACAGTTCATCAGGCACTCTATCAGATCCAGTCCCTTAAATCTATTTCTCACTTCCACTGTATAATCATAAGGGATTTGATTTAGGTCATACCTGAATGGTTTAGTGGTTTTCCCCACTTTCTTCAATTTAAGTCTGAATTTGGCAATAAGGAGTTCATGATCTGAGCCACAGTTAGCTCCCGGCTTGTTTTTGCTGACTGTATAGAGCTTCTCCATCTTTAGCTGCAAAGAATATAATCAATCTGATTTCGGTGTTGACCATCTGGTAGTGTCCATGTGTAGAGTCTTCTCTTGTGTTGTTGGGAGAGGGTGTTTGCTATGACCAGTGTGTTCTCTTGGCAAAACTCTATTAGTCTTTGCCCTGCTTCATTCTGTATTCCAAGGCCAAATTTGCCTGTTACTCCAGGTGTTTCTTGACTTCCTACTTTTGCATTCCAGTCCCCTATAATGAAAAGGACATCTTTTTTGGGTGTTAGTTCTAAAAGGTCTTGTAGGTCTTCACAGAACCGTTCAACTTCAGCTTCTTCAGCATTACTGCTTGGGGCATAGACTTGGATTACCGCGATATTGAATGGTTTACCTTGGAAATGAACAGAGATCATTCTGTCTTTTTTGAGATTGCATCCAAGTACTGCATTTCAGACTCTTTTTTTGACTATGATTGCTACTCCATTTCTTCTAAGGGATTCTTGCCTACAGTAGTAGATACAATGGTCATCTGAGTTAATTTCATCCACTCCAGTCTATCTTAAGTCTGCTGATTCCTAGAATGTCAACATTCACTCATGCCATCTCCTGTTTGACCACTTCCAATTTGCCTTGATTCATGGACCTAACATTCCAGTTTCCTATGCAATATTGCTCTTTACAACATCAGACCTTGCTTCTGTCACCAGTCACATCCACAACTTGGTGTTGTTTTTGCTTTGGTTCTGTCCCTTCATTCCTTCAGGAATTATTTCTCCACTGATCTCCAGTAGCATATTGGGCACTTACTGACCTAGGGAGCTCATCTTTAAGTATCTTATCTTTTTGCCTTTTCATACTGTTCATGGAGTTTTCAAGGCAAGAGTACTGAAGTGTTTTGCCATTCCCTTCTACAGTGGACCACATTCTTTCAGACCACATACTGTCAGACCACATTCTGTCCAAACTAGACAGCATATTAAAAAGCAGAGATATTACTTTACCAACAAAGGTCCATTTAGTCAAAGCTATGTTTTTTCCAGTAATCATGTATGAATATGAGAGTTGGACTATAAAGAAAGCTGAGTGCTGAAGAATTGATGCTTTGGAACTGCAGTGTTGGAGAAGACTTTTGAGAGTCCCTTGGACTGCAAGGAGATCCAACCGGTTCATTCTAAAGGAAATCAGTCTTGAATATTCACTGGAAGAACTGATGCTAAAGCTGAAATTCCAATACTTTGGCCACACGATGCAAAGAACTGAGTCATTGGAAAAGACCCTAATGCAGGGAAGGATTGAAGGCAGGAGGAGAAGGGGACGACAGAGGATGATATATTTGGATGGCATCACCAACTCAATGGACATGAGTTTGAGTAAACTCCAGGAGTTGGTGATGGACAGGGAGGCCTGGCATTCTGCAGTCCAGGGTGTCACCTAGAGTAGGACACGACTGAGTGACTGAACTGAATATTAGTTGCTCTAAATTAACACATTCCGTGGTGTTCTATTCCATTCCAGTGTACAAGTTCAGTTCAGTTCAGTTCAGTCGCTCAGTCATGTCTGACTCTCTGCAACCCCGTGAATCGCAGCACGCCAGGCCTCCCTGTCCATCACCAACTCCCGGAGTTCACTCAGACTCACGTCCATCGAGTCAGTGATGCCATCCAACCATCTCATTCTCTGTCATCCCCTTCTTCTCCTGCCCCTAATCCCTCTCAGCATCAGAGTCTTTTCCAATGAGTCAACTCTTCGCATGAGGTGGCCAAAGTACTGGAGTTTCAGCTTTAGCATCATTCCTTCCAAAGAAATCCCAGGGCTGATCTCCTTCAGAATGGACTGGTTGGATCTCCTTGAAGTCCAAGGGACTCTCAAGAGTCTTCTCCAACACCACAGTTCAAAAGCATCAATTCTTAGGCGCTCAGCCTTCTTCACAGTCCAACTCTCAAATCCATACATGACCACAGGAAAAACCATAGCCTTGACTAGACGGACTTTGTTGGCAAAGTAATGTCTCTATTTTCGAATATGCTATCTAGGTTGGTCATAACTTTCCTTCCAAGGAGGAAATTTTAATTTCATGGCTGCAATCACAATCTGAAGTGATTTTGGAGCCCCCCAAAATAAAGTCTGACACTGTTTCCACTGTTTCCCCATCTATTTCCCATGAAGTGATGGGACCAGATCCCATGATCTACATTTTCTGAATGTTGATATTTAAGCCAACTTTTTCACTCTCCACTTTCACTTTCATCAAGAGGCTTTGTAGTTCCTCTTCACTCTGCCATAAGGGTGGTGTCATCTGCATATCTGAGGTTATTGATATTTCTCCCGGCAATCTTGATTCCAGCTTGTGTTTCTTCCAGTCCAGCGTTTCTCATGATGTTGTCTGCATATAAGTTAAATAAGCAGGGTGACAATATATAGCCTTGACGTACGCCTTTTCCTATTTGGAACCAGACTGTTGTTCCATGTGCAGTTCTAACTGTTGCCTCCTGACCTGCATATAGGTTTCTCAACAGGCAGATCAGGTAGTCTGGGGTTCCTATCTCTTTCAGAATTTTCCACAGTTTCTTGTGATCCACACAATCAAAGGCTTTGTCATAGTCAATAAAGCAGAAATATATGTTTTTCTGGAACTCTCTTGCTTTTTCGATGATCCAGCAGATGTTGGCAATTTGATCTCTAGTTCCTCTGCCTTTTCTAAAACCAGCTTGAACATGTGGAAGTTCACAGTTCACGTATTGCTGAAGCCTGGCTTGAAGAATTTTGAGCATTACTTTACTAGCGTGTGAGATGAGTGTAATCGTGCAGTAGTTTGAGCATTCTTTGGCATTGCCTTTCTTTGGGATTGGAATGAAAACTGACCTTTTCCAGTCCTGTGGCCACTGCTGAGTTTTCCAAATTTGCTGGCATATTGAGTGCAGCACTTTCACAGCATCATCTTTCAGGATTTGAAATAGTTCAACTGGAATTCCATCACCTCCACTAGCTTTGTTCGTAGTCATGCTTTCTAAGGCCCACTTGACTTCACATTCCAGGATGTCTGGCTCTAGGTCAGTGATCACACCATCATGATTGTCTAAGTCGTGAAGATCTTTTTTTATACAGTTCTTCTGTGTATTCTTGCCATCTCTTCTTAATATCTCCTGCTTCTGTTAGGTCCATGCCATTTCTGTCCTTTATGGAGCCCATCTTTGCATGAAATGTTCCCTTGGTATCTCTAATTTTCTTGAAGAGATCTCTAGTCTTTCCCATTCTGTTGTTTTCCTCTATTTTTTTGCATTGATCGCTGAAGAAGGCTTTCTTATCTCTTCTTGCTATTCTTTGGAACTCTGAATTCAGATGCTTATATCTTTCCTTTTCTCCTTTGCTTTTCACTTCTCTTCTTTTCACAGCTATTTGTAAGGCCTCCCCAGACAGCCATTTTGTTTTTTTGCATTTCTTTTCCATGGGGATGGTCTTGATCCCTGTCTCCTGTACTATATCATGAAGCTCATTCCATAGTTCATCAGGCACCCTATCTATCAGATCTAGGCCCTTAAATCTATTTCTCACTTCCACTGTATTATCATAATGGATTTGATTTAGGTCATACCTGAATGGTCTAGTGGTTTTCCCTACTTTCTTCAATTTAAGTCTGAATTTGGCAATAAAGAGTTCATGATCTGAGCCACAGTTAGCTCCTGTCTTGTTTTTGCTGACTGTATAGAGCTTCTCCACCTTTGGCTGCAAAGAATATAATCAATCTGATTTCGGTGTTGACCATGTGGTTTGTCCATGTGTAGAGTCTTCTCTTGTGTTGTTGGAAGAGGGTGTTTGTTATGACCAGTGGATTTTCATGACAAAACTCTATTAGCCTTTGCCCTGCTTCATTCTGTATTCCAAGGCCAAATTTGCCTGTTATTCTAGGTGTTTCTTGATGTCACAAGGTCAGGGGTGGCATCCGAGAGGAGCTACCCCATGCCCCCATGCCCGAGGCCAGGGGCGGCAGCCTGGAGGACCAACCCCATGCCTGAGGAGCGGTGGCTGCACGAGTGCAGGAAGGCCTAGAGGCGCTATCCCACGTTGAAGGTCAGGAAAGGCAGAGGTGAGGAGATACCCCTCGTCCAAGATAAGGAGCAGCAGCTGCGCTTTGCTGGAGCAGCCGTGAAGAGATACCCCATGCCCAAGGTAAGAGAAACCCAAGTAAGATGGTAGGTGTTGCAAGAGGGCATCAGAGGGCAGACACACTGAAACCATACTCACAGAAGACTAGTCAATCTAATCACAGTAGGACCACAGCCTTGTCTAACTCAATGAAACTAAGCCATGCCCGTGGGGCAACCCAAGATGGGCAGGTCATGGTGGAGAGATCTGACAGAATGTGGTCCACTGGAGAAGGGAATGGCAAACCACTTCAGTATTCTTGCCTTGAGAACCCCATGAACAGTATGAAAAGGCAAAATGATAGGATACTGAAAAAGGAACTCCCCAGGTCAGTAGGTGCCCAGTATGCTACTGGAGATCAGTGGAAAAATAACTCTGGAAAAAATGAAAGGATGGAGCCAAAGCAAAAAGAATACCCAGCTGTGGATGTGACTGGTGATAGAAGCAATGTCTGATGCTGTAAAGAGCAATATTGCATAGGAACCTGGAATGTAAGGTCTATGAATCAAGGCAAATTGGAAGTGGTCAATCAAGAGATGGCAAGAGTGAATGTCGGCATTCTAGGAATCAGTGAACTAAAATGGACTGGAATGGGTGAATTTAACTCAGATGATTTTGAGTAGCCATCATGGTCAATAAAAGAGTCCAAAATGCAGTACTTGGATGCAATCTCAAAAATGACAGAATGATCTCTGTTCGTTCCCAAGGCAAACCATTCAATATCACAGTAATCCAAGTCTATGCCCCAACCAGTAATGCTGAAGTTGAACGGTTCTATGAAGACCTACAAGACCTTTTAGAACTAACACGCAATGTACAAAGTAGTTCTTAATTCTACTTGTTCAGTTGACTCATCCTTTTAATGTCTAGCTAAATGTCACTTCCATTTTTTTCTTTTTCTGCAAAATAAGAAAATATTTTAAACTTCAGAACAAAGAACCATAGACAGATTTGGGGTGGTGTGAGATGGGACTTCTGTTTGTATGATAGGAGAAGCTCAAAATTGAAAGGAGAAATGGGAAATTGGCAAAAGGTAGGTACTTTCAGATACAACAGTTTAAAGAAGAATACATACATGTTTAGACTTTCCCTAAGGCTCTCCATGACTGTGAACCATGGATAATGTGTATTTCCCCAGGAGTACACTGGAAACCCACTTTAAGGATACATGGATTAGCTAGAGAGCTATTAGCAATGAGGACCAATAGTTCAGAGGGTTTTCTCCCATGCTGCTTGAAACACCTTGAACTCTGAACAAAATGACATTCTTTCTCTAAACTTTACTAGTATTAACAATTTTCTAATTGTTATATGAATTTTATTTTCTATTTATTTAGCTTCTAAAGTAGCATATGTCTATATCTAAGCATCTTTGTACATTGAAGTCTCTGGATAGTAATCAAGTACGTAAGAGGGATTGCTACCTTGAAATTACTCTTCATTTTGGATTAAAAAAAAAAAGTTAAGATATTATACACAGTGATGGATGGTAACACAGAACCTAGTATATATGTATACTGTTATGCATGAGTGACAGACACCAAAGTTCAGCTGATAGACATAATAAATTAGGTTGTGAATTTTGACTTTTCTGACAGAAAAAAAAAATTCTTCTAAGAATCTTAGAAAATTGAGCTAAATGTAGTCAATGTGCTAAAATGTTTTTAATGACCCCTTGTAAATTCTGCATTTTGCTGTGCTTTATTGGAGATCAGTTGTGACCATCTGTTTTTGTTTGTTTGTTTTTTTCTTTTAAAATACACTTTCACAGATCTCTGTTAGTGGGCTCTGTATTGTTTACAGAAGAAAAAAATCTATAAAACACTAGTACTGAAAAATTAACCATAATTGCTTAGGATGATGATTCTAAATGAAGAATAATAAAGCATTTAGAACAAGTCTCTTAAATATTGAATATAAACTACTTACCCTTGCTACCACTTAAAAATTTAGCAATGAGCAGAGTTTATTTGGAATGACACACACAATGCTTTAATTATTGAAAATCCTAACCCTCCCTGTTACAGTGATATTGAATATCTAAGGTTAAAAAGAATTCATTCACATAATTTAATTTTAGAAACATAATGGATTTTTAATTTTATTATCTGAATGGATAAATATCTATTATAAATATCTGTTGATATTGATAAATATCTGCTGATTTTTTTTCACTAAATCTCTAGTTTAACATAAATATATACATGAATATTGGAATGAAAGAGTAGGAGAGATAAGGGAGATTATCAAGAGACTCTTTTGAAAATATTTAAGATATAAAATAAAATATTTAAAACTTTTGTTCTAGTCCAAATTCTATTAACTAAGTTTAATGGCTATGATTCAAATATTTAGTTGCTTAGCTTGTTAGCATAGTTTGGTTAGTTTAAGTTAATTGCTTTATATCTATAATGATGCAATAAATTATACTTATGTTATTTGGTGCTAATGTACTCACTTTCATTGACCCAGAATTTTTATTCAAAGTTTTAATAATAATAATATTATGTATATTGATATATTTTTAATATTCCTTATAGCTATAAGATATAAGTCATTTGCTTACTTGAGGGGGTGCTAAGGATATCATAGAGGTATTTGAGATTTCAGATTAGTTTTACCACCATAATATAAAATATGCAAGTTCCAAACTAACAAAGAATCAAGAAAATAAACAAAAAAATTCCTCTAGTATCTATCATAGTTCATAGTACAGTATATTGAAAAGAATAATCAGATGATCATATAAAGACAAACAAGAAAACACAGAAAAAAGAAAAGCTGTGTTTTTGTATGACAACTTATAGAGTGCTTAATATGTCAGATTCTCTTTGAAGACTTTACAACAATTAATTCATTTAGTCATCTTTTGAGAAAGGCACTCTTATCAAATTAAATACCAATGTGCTCCAGAAAGGCTGAGTAACTAACTCAAGACTCCACAGCTGGTGGTATGTGAAGCTTGAATTCAAGCATTTTCTCTATAAAATCATTGTCCTTACAAAAAGCTTCACCTTATCTCCCATTCAATGTATTAATGGAAAATTTCTGACTTTTTAAATATGAGTTGAAATATAATTTTAGTTAGGAATTAATTATGGTATACCATACTGTGATGCTACAATGAACCCCAACAGAGAGAAAAAAAAATCTCATTCATGCATCATTATATATGTTAACCTTTCTGGTTAACCAGAATTCTTATTGCAAATGTAAGTTAAGTTTTAACTGATCAAAGAACATCACTTTAATATTGCCTCTATTTCAGAGATTCATTTCTGTAAAGGCTCATATTTCCAGATTATACTTTTCACCAACTGTAATTATATAAGTATTTGGTTATTATTAACTATAGAAGTGATATGTTCTTCAAAATAGGAATCAAAGCTGCTGACCTCATATCCCCTTATTGTTGGTGATTCCAGTGTACAAACTTGGAGTAAGAAAAGAACTTTTAAGAAAAACCACCTTTCCCTTGACAAACCATTTAATTCCACCAGATTTAATTGGTGTAAAAAACTTCACTAATTAATGTAACTTTATACCAATTGAACAACTCCCCATATCTCCCTACCCCTGTTTCCTGGCAACCATCATTTTACTGTTTACTTATGCTTCACATAGAGGATTTATACATGGTAGCTCTTGTTCTTCTTTTTCTTGAGCAATCTCCATATTGCTTTCCATAGTGACAGCACCACTTTATACTCTTACAACAGTGTACAAGGGTTCCAATTTCCCACGAACCTTGTCAGCACTTATTATCTTTCTTTTTAAATAATAGACATCTTTTTAAAATGTAAAGTGATAATTTATTGTGGTTTTGATTTGAGACTTCAGAAAAAAATGTGTAATAATAGATTTCCCAGAAGTATATGCTGGACAATTCACTTTTAAATTCAGGCGAGAAAAACACTTTCTGTTGAGGTAGAGTGAGGAACATGTTGTCCTCTGTGTTTTTAAAAAATGCTTATTTTGTTAATCTGTTTTCATATAATAATATATTGTGAATATCTTTCCAGAACATAGAATAACTTTGAAGGTCTTTAAAATCTTTAAGTGTTAAGTATTCAAGCCATTTTTTAAAAAGTGGCATTATGTTAGAAAATAATTTAGTTTGTCTTTCTTTGCAAGAATTCTCTTTCTGTGCCTTGATGGTTTGAGATATCACTACCAATTGCACACTGAGTAATTCTTAATCACAAACTTTTGGTGTAGAAATTTATTTTTATAGCAGTAGGTACACTTACATTCATGTAAAACGTGGGTATGGTTAAAGACATTCCATACAACTCCACAAACACTGATGTTTTTGATGTTTTGGTCCTATTCACAGAAGTAGACCACTGGAAGGGAGAAGGTGATGAAAGTTTGACTTTCCCAAGTAAACATTGATTTCATTGTCTACACCAATCTTTTAGTTGGAGAAATTAACTCACTTGCTGATGCTCACTCAGTTAAAGAGTGGTTGCTTGGGGTAAGTTTGGTCAGTTTGACTTCAGAAATCATGTCTTACCTTACAAGGAAGTTATTTTCAAGGTGTGTCTCAGTCCCAGATGCAGCAGATCATCTGGAGAACCCCCAAAGGCTTGCTGGATGAGACTTTTTGCTGGGCATTTTTCACAGAATTAGAATAAAATTTTTATACTTTCTATGGAAACATTAAAAACCCTGAAGAATCAAAGCAATCTTGAGAAAGAAAGCTGTCGAAATCAGGCTACCTGACTTCAGACTATATCACAAAGCTACAGTAATCAAAACAGTATGGTACTGGCATAAAACCAGAAATATAGATAGACAGACCAGGATAGAAAGTTCAAAGATAAACCTACCCACCATGGTCACCTCATCTATGACAAAAGAGGCAAGAACATACAATGGAGAAAAGATAGTTTCTTCAATAAGTGGTGCTGGGAAAACTGGACAGCTACATGTGAAAAGAATCAAATTACAACACTCCCTAACACCATACACAAAAATAAGCTCAAAATGGATTAAAGGCCTAAATTAAATCTGGATACTATAAAACTCTAAGAAGAGAACTTAGAACACTCTGTGACACAGAACACAGAAAAATCTTTTTGGATACTACAGTAATGGAAGTAAAAACAATAATAAACACCTGGGACCTAATTAAACTTAAAAGCTTTTACAGAGCAAAGGAAACCATTAGCAAAATAAAAAGACAACCCTCAGAATGGGAGAAAATATTTGCATTGACTGACAAGGGGTTAATATACACAAACACCTCATGCAGCTTAAAAAAATAAAAAAGGAAGAAACAAAAGAGAACAATAACAACAGCAACAACAAATACTCCAAAACCTAACTAAAAAACAAAAAACAAAAAAAACCTGGGTGGAAGGTCTAAATAGCCATTTCTCCAAGAAAGACATACAGGTGGCTAAAAGGCACATGGAAAGTTGTTCAACCTCCTTAATTGTTAGAGATATGCAAATCAGAGCTACAATGAGGTATCACCTCATACTGATCAGAATGGCCATTATCAAAAACTACAAACAATAAATGTTAGAGATGGTGTGGAGTAAAGGGAACCTTCCTACACTGTTGGTGGGAATGTAGATTGTTACAGCCACTATGAAGAACAGTATGGAGGTTCCTTAAGAAACTAATAATAGCATTACCATATGATCCAGCAATCCCACTCCTGGGCATTTATCTGGAGAAAGTCATAATTCAAAAAGATGCATGCACCCCTACATTCCTAGCAGTACTATTCATAACAAGGCATAGCAACAGCTTAAATGTCCATCAGCAGAAGAATGGATAAAGAAGATATGGTACATATATATAGTGGAATATTTATTAGCCTTCAAAAAGAACATAATAATGATATTTGAAGCAATGTGGATGGACCTAGGTTTGTCATACTGAGTGAAGTAAGTCAGACAAAGACAAATATCGTATGTTATCATTTACATGAGGAACATATCACTTTATAAGCTTTATAAGACTTAAACATTCTTTAAGGAGTACAACGCGTTGAAAGTCTGAAATGTGAAGGCAGAACTCTCTGTTACTTATGGCTGCAAATGAGAGAAAGTTACCATAAAGGGTCACACAATTTGGGAACATGGTAATAGTGAGCTGGAATTACAGGGGATAGCTTATACCTGGCAAGTGAGGAAGGGTTAGCTAGATTTCAAGGCCTCCAGACCCTTTAGCTAATCTGAATAACTTTTTAGGCTCTGAGCCATAGAGTCTGTCCCTATTTGTCTGATACTGGGCCCACTGGCAACTGGAAATGGTGTATGGTGGTTGGAAATGTGAGACACTGATAAGAGAAGAGGTTGAATGTGGACTACCACAATTAGCTCTTTAAGGAAAACTGACTAGCCTTGGGGCAACGCCTCAATACTAAGTTAAGACAGCACTTCAAGAAAAAGCTTTAGTATACATATGAAGAAAGACAAAATTGAAGAATATATCTGTTATGTGTCCTGAATGGACTAGGCAACGGACAAAATACACAAAAAAATAATTGCCAAGGTTATAATAACTGACTGTTTCCAGGCACTGTTTTGAACATTATGCATGTGTTATTTTAATCTTTGCCATCACTTGAGGTCAATGCTATATTTGAAGTTTACAAATAAGGAATCTGAGGCAGAGAGACCTTAAGTAACATGTTCCTGACCTAAAGTTCCTATGTTGGGTATAGAAGAGCCAAGGCAGTGTTAATCTTAGAGCTCAGGCTCTTAACTCCTCTCCTAACCATTCTACTAAATACTGATTGTCTTGCTGATATGGGATTTATAAAGAGTATGTGTGCGTGTGTGTATGTGTGTGTGTGTGTATGTGTGTGTGTGTGTGCGAGTGCACACATGCTGTGTGCTCAGTCACTAAGTTGTGTCCAATTCTTTGTGACCTCATGGACAGTAGCCCACCAGCCTCTCTATCCATGGAATTTTCCCATCAAGAATACTGGAGTGGGTTGCCATTTCCTCCTCCAGGGGATCGTCCTGATCCAGGGATCAAACTTAAGTCTCCTGCATCTCCTGCATTGACAGGTGGATTCTTTACCACTGAGCCAACTGGGAAGTATTTATAAAAATTATAAAGGAGTAATTATATCCATGCACAGAACTGTGTTATTTCTCCCAGAAATATTAAGCAACCCAGATATAAGAAGGAAATTGAAATTTACAGGGCAACTTACTGCCAGGAAAAAGGATGTAGATAATGTGAGTTAGGTTTTATGAAATTCAAATAAATAACACATGCTTTATTACTCAAGAATGGAGCAAGTTGAGAAAAGGGTGCAGGAGTATGAATAATAAAAACAAAGTCTCACCTTAATTCCTATGAAAGGTGATTGCAGAATATGACTTTCCTTCTGTAACAAACAAAATTGCCAATTTCATCCCTGAGTTAGATATGCTTACCCATCACTGAACAGTTGATTAGCTAGTTGCTCATCTTTCCTTTCAAGGGCAGACTTCCTTCCATATGACAGGCAGTAGGTAATTATGCAAAATCTCTATAAATAGGCTGGCTTCCAAAAGGGAAGAAACTGAGGTAAGCATGCTCAGTATTTTCTCTTAAATATATCTCAAAGATTTTATTACCTTAAATTGTTTCAGGAATAATTCACTATTACTCTCTATGTAAAGATGGGTGAAGCATACAGAGAGGGCCAGAGGAGTTAGTGTAGTAGAAGACCCTGTGCTGAGACAGAATCAGTGGACAGTAATTGCCTTCCCTACTCCTAGTCCCACGCAATTTTGAATCCAGGGGAAGCTACTGATCAAGGAGTTTAGCTTATTGGAGAAGAAAGCAAGGTCATACATGCAGTGTGGATTGAGAGCAAAGAATGAGTTTAGGACTAGAAGTGTCTGGGCCCAGGGGAAGGGAGGATAATAGGGATGCAGTCTAGTTTACTAGAAGGTAAGAAGGAGTGATGGAGAGAGTTGTGAAAAGATTTTGTTTGTTTGTTTTAATTGATACTAAGAACATAAGCAAGAAAGGTAAAAAATCTTGAGTGCTAACCTTACCTGGTTGATACAGTCACTTGAAATATTATCTTAAGATAATTGAAAACTCATGTTCAGAATGCTTAAAATAATTCTAACATTGATTTTTATGGTAATACATAGTATTTGAAGGAGGAGTAAAGTTTTGTATGCTGAATATTTGTTACTCAATGTAAAAGTGGGAGTAAGGTTTGAAGTAGAATTTAGATGATTTTTTTATAAAAGGGAAATTAAAATGTATGCTCTTTGTTAAAAGATTATTCATTTTAAAGAATTTTTTCAAAATATTTGCAAAAGTAGAGTGGAATAGATAATTATAAAACTAAAGACAGTTCAGTTCAGTTCAGTAGCTCAGTCGTGTTCGACTCTTTGCGACCCCATGAATCGCAGCACGCCAGGCCTCCCTGTCCATCACCATCTCCCAGAGTTCACTCAAACTCATGTCCATCGAGTCTGTAATGCCATCCAGCCATCTCATCCTCTGTTGTCGCTTTCTCCTCCTGCCCTCAATCCCTCCAGCATTAGAGTCTTTTCCAATGAGTCAACTCTTCGCATGAGGTGGCCAAAGTACTGGAGTTTCAGCTTTAGCATCATTCCTTCCAAAGAAATCCCAGGGCTGATCTCCTTCAGAATGGACTGGTTGGATCTCCTTGCAGTCCAAGAGACTCTCAGAGTCTTCTCCAACACCACAGTTCAAAAGCATCAATTCTTCCGCACTCAGCTTTCTTCACAGTCCAACTCTCACATCCATACATGACCACAGGAAAAACCATAGCCTTGACTAGACAGACTTCGTTGGCAAAGTAATGTCTCTGCTTTTCAATATGCTATCTATGTTGGTCATAACTTTTCTTCCAAGGAGTAAGCATCTTTTAATTTCATGGCTGCAATCACCATCTGCAGTGATTTTGGAGCCCGAAAAAAAAAAAAAAAATCTGACACTGTTTCCAATGGTTCCCCATCTATTTCCCATGAAGTGATGGGACCGGATGCTATGATCTTCATTTTCTGAATGTTGAGCTTTAAGCCAACTTTTTCACTCTCTACTTTCACTTTCATCAAGAGGCTTTTTAGTTCTTCTACATTTTCTGCCATAAGGGTGGTGTCATCTGCATATCTGAGGTTATTGATATTTCTCCCGGCAATCTTGATTCCAGCTTGTGCTTCTTCCAGTCCAGCATTTCTCATGATGTACTCTGCATATAAGTTAAATAAGCAGGGTGACAATATACAGCCTTGACATACTCCTTTTCCTGTTTGGAACCAGTCTGTTGTTCCATGTCCAGTTCTAACTGTTGCTTCCTGACCTGCATATAGGTTTCTCAAGAGGCAGGTCAGGTGGTCTCGTATTCCCATCTCTTTCAGAATTTTCCACAGTTTATTGTGATCCACACATCCGCAGTAAATTAATAGAGTAATTGAATAGGTTAAAAATTATAATTCTTCCAGGAGAAGACTGGCCTGTGACACAAAGAGGCACAACGGCCAACCAGATATTTTCTACTCTTTGCCCCTGAGATAGAATGGACTATTGCTGAAATATTTACTGCTCCTTCCTACTGACCCCTGCTTATTGGAGACAAATTCCATTTGATAATGTGACTGGCTTTACCCAATTAATCATGAATGGGAGAGCTGCCATGTCAGTCTTCCAGGAGATACCATATCTCTGATAGAGGAAGCAAATTCAATAAAGAAACTAAATATGTGAGAAATAAAGATGTGAGAAGGAGCCGCAATTTCACTGCCACAGACATTCATTTCTGTTGATTTGAAGTCAGTTTTTTGTTACTTCAGTGTCCTGTAGATTAAGATATCAAACATAGTGTCTATACCTGGCACTGAGTCTGAGAAGCTTACATGAAGCTGTTCCCTTCACACAGAGGAGAATGTAATTAAGTTGATTATAACTCATGCTTTGCTTCAAGTGTTGTAAAGATAACGATGCTAATGAAGATCAACATAGTCACTCTTCAGTGACCATCAGGATTCTAATTCTAGTCATTCCATGGCTAATAATATTAATGTGGAAAGTTAAACAGATGAGCCTACTAAACATATTGAAAACTCAGCAATTGTTTCTAAATAGTTGAATACTATAATGCGTTAATTCATCAAGACTTGGTAAGTTTAATTAAGTATTCTTTCATTTAACATACACACAATTTTGTTTACTCTTACATTTTCTAAAGCACAATGCAAATGAACTTTTCTATGAACTGAGGTCTAATAAATTACTTCACTGTTATTTTGCTTTTCACACCTAACAGACACTTCAGTTTAAAAATACCCATTTTACTCAATGGAAAAAAAAATTGTCATTCATGATTAGAGTATGCTTAAAGTTTATAAAACCCTCAGCTGATCCACAAATCACACTCTGTGCTACCTTTTCAAAATACAAAAGAACATGATGAAGCGGTGAAGTATATGTTACAAGTGGAAGTAAAGGCAGAGACAGAAAAGAGCATGAAGTAGAAAAACAAAATAATGTAAAAGCAATTGCATGTGGGAATTGAGCAAAAAAAAATTTTTTTTTTTCATTTTTATTACCTGGCTTAATGGCTTTTTAGTTGAATACATTTTGAAGGGCTACTTGGATTATCTTTTCCAGTCTGTTTTCCCCTCTATCTTTAACTCATGCAAAGATAATAGTCCATGAAGGGTACTTAAATATTTCTGGAATAGAAACGGTTTTCAACAAACAATTGTTTGATAAAACAGAAGTTTATGCCTACTTTTTAGTGCTTTCATGTTGTGTTTCAATTTGCTTGTATGTCTGTTTTCTCCATCAGACTGCTCAACTAGACCAAAAGAGAAGACGCTTCACATGTATGCTTGTGCCCTCGGTGTTAAACATCATGTAAGGTACATGTGAGATGTTTACCAAGCATTTTTGAGAACTTTCTAAAATTCCTCTGCTTTTCTGAATGTGAGAGGTTATAGGATTCATTTGACTTTTTTAAAATTTTAATTGGAGTCTAGTTACTTTATAATATTGTAGTGGTTTTTGCCATACGTTGACATGAATCAGTCATTTGATTTTATTTTGATTTTGACAGCTTTGAATGAGTCTGAAGTGGTAAACAAGTCAGTAGTAATTGGAAAGTTCAGACTCTGCCAAGTATATGACTACAATTTGACTGTAATTTTTCATATAACAATAAACAGACTGAAATAGTTTTTAATGAATTGCTTTTCTGTTATCAATATATTTGATTAATCTTATCATTGGTATATCCTCATTTTTAATCATTATTTCATAACGTAGCTTCAAACATTTTAAAATAAACTTGATTAGGAGTTTTTTGCTAGTAAGATCTTTGAGATAAGACACATTTTATTTGCTATTTTTTCATGGAGAGACTAAAATCACCCTTGGTTTCATAATTAGTATTTTGGATGAAACAAGATGAGACTCACTTAGAGATTTCTTTGTCTTCTCCATCACCAACACAAGGATGTCTTAAATGTTAATATTGACAACAGCAGTAGAAGACTAAAATATTTAAGTATCACTATATTTAAGGCAAGATAGTGGCAACCCACTCCAGTACTCTTGCCTGGAAAATCCCGTGGATGGAGGAGCCTGGTGGGCTGCAGTCCATGGGGTCACTAAGAGTCGGACACGACTGAGCAACTTCACTTTCACTTTCACAAGCATATCATAAGTATGTGCCCCCCAAAAAACACTACAAAAGAATCTTGTAAAGCATTCTTTCCAAGCACAATTAAACACAAAGCTGATGATTTCTGATATAGTCCTAAGTGGCTAGCTTTGAGAATGGTAGAAGGAATGGACACAGTGAAGTTTCAAGAACTTTCATGATATGCTTCCTAATAAGCATGTATGAAAAAATTCTAAATAAAATTTAGAGTTATGAAAGAACAAGAAACATTCTTAAAATTATTCTATGTAAATCTGACTCGAATAACAGCAGAATACTCAATGTTTTCATCTAGAAAATTTGAGAAAATAAACTTTGGGAAAAGCTGAACACATGTGCAGAGACTGAGGAGTCTTTCCAGATACTTAAATTTGGTTGTATATTAGATCATATCAAGAGGCCAAAATGAAGGAATAAAGTTTTCTTATTTTTGAAGGTATTCTGCTATATATACACACAAACCTATACATATAGATATACATGCAGCACCACATATAAATGTTATGCTTGCATAAATATACTAATACAAGTACATATTTGCATAAATAGATATGTTTACTTGAAAATGCAAGTAAGCATATCCACATGTGTATTATAGGTGAATGTCTAAATACATGAGGTATGAAAATACGTTGCTATGTGTATGATCTCTAGCTGAATAATTATCCTGAATAATGAAAGGTAAAAGCAACTTATCCCATAATGTTACTATTCTGATGCTCTTTCTTATTTCAAATATAATTTTTCAAGGAGCATTTTCAATTATTTTTAAATAAATTAGAAGCTCCACTAAAGCACATTCTCCAGATTTGAGGTATTTCAAAGTATGAATATAAAATTTCAAAGGTAAATTTGATTGAATGTGTTACCTTTGCTTTGATTTGTTCCTTTCTTCCCTTGTCTTTGTAGTGGTTCATCCCAATATCATTCTGTTGCACACATTTTTTTCCTATGAGCGCAATTTCCTGAAAGCTTAAAATGCTGACATTTTAGTGTTCCATTTGAAGAATGCTTGATTAAATTTTTCAAACTGTTATTGAACATTATGGAACTAAAATTTAAAGGGTTTACTGTTGAAAGTCCAATACAATTTTAGGACATTTAGTCTGATTTTAAATATATCTTTTGAAAAGTTCAAACATTTCTAAACTCCAATTAATGATGAACCACATAGAAAGTATTACCACCATGCTGATGTACTGTTTAACATTCAACATCATCTTTTAACAAAAATTTATATTTCAATGAGTCAATCAGTGTTTAAATACAATTACAGTTTGTATTTTGATTTTAGAATTTTATAACATTTTTGGAAACAATTATAAGTAGAATTTGTTTTACTATCTACTACAAATTATATCTTTGGTTTCTTAATTAAGAAATTTTCTAATGAAAAGCTTTGCCCTATTAAAAAATTTTAATATAATAAATAATTTTATCTTCGATTTTGTTGTTGTTGCTCAGTTGCTCAGTCATGTCCAACTCTTTGTGACCCCATGGACTGCAGCATGCCAGGCTTCCCTGTCTTTCACCATCTCCCGGAGCTTCCTCAAATTCATATCCATTGAGTCAGTGATACCTGTTGAGACCTGCTTTAACAAGCAGGATTTCTGAAAGCGGGATATGGCAAGAGAAAAAGAAAGAAGACACAAGAATTCAGAGAAAACAAAGGATCAGGGGACCAACAACACTCCAAGGTGAAAGTGCCGAAACTGAATCCAAGGCAGTTTGTTATATTTTCAGCCTTGAAGAAAAAAATATGCGGGGAGTTAGACTATAACTAATGTGGCCTTCAAGGCCAAAGAACAAAGTGATCATTAACCATTGAGTAAATAAGAAACAATTCAGTTCAGTTTAGTCGCTCAGTTCAGTTCAGTTCAGTCGCTCAGCCGTGTCCGACTCTTTGCGACCCCATGAATCGCAGCACGCCAGGCCTCCCTCTCCATCACCAACTCCCGGAGTTCACACAGACTCACGTCCGTCGAGTCAGTGATGCCATCCAGCCATCTCATCCTCTGTCGTCCCCTTCTCCTCCTGCCCCCAATCCCTCCCAGCATCAGAGTCTTTTCCAATGAGTCAACTCTTCGCATGAGGTGGCCAAAGTACTGGAGTTTCAGCTTTAGCATCATTCCTTCCAAAGAAATCCCAGGGCTGATCACCTTCAGAATGGACTGGTTGGATCTCCTTGTGGTCCAAGGGACTCTCAAGAGTCTTCTCCAACACCACAGTTCAAAAGCATCAATTCTTTGGCGCTCAGCCTTCTTCACAGTCCAACTCTCACATCTATACATGACCACTGGAAAAACCATAGCCTTGACTAGACGGAACTTTGTTGGCAAAGTACTGTCTCCGCTTTTGAATATGCTATCTAGGTTGGTCATAACTTTCCTTCCAAGGAGTAAGCGTCTTTTAATTTCATGGCTGCAGTCACCATCTGCAGTGATTTTACAGCCCCCCAAAATAAAGTCTGACACTGTTTCCAATGTTTCCCTATCTATTTCCCCTGAAGTGATGGGACCGGATGCCATGATCTTCATTTTCTGAATGTTGAGCTTTAAGCCAACTTTTTCACTCTCCACTTTCACTTCCATCAAGAGGCTTTTGAGTTCCTCTTCACTTTCTGTCATAAGGGTTATGTGATCTGCATATCTGAGGTTATTGATATTTCTCCCAGCAATCTTGATTCCAGCTTGTGTTTCTTCCAGTCCAGTGTTTCTCATGATGTACTCTGCATATAAGTTAAATAAGCAGGGTGACAATATACAGCCTTGACGTACTCCTTTTCCTATTTGGAACTAGTCTGTTGTTCCATGTCCAGTTCTAACTGTTGCTTCCTGACCTGCATACAGATTTCTCAAGAGGCAGGTCAGGTGGTTTGGTATTCCCATCTCTTTCAGAATTTTCCACAGTTTATTGTGATCCACACAGTCAAAGGATTTGGCATAGTCAATAAAGCAGAAATAGATGCTTTTCTGGAACTCTCTTGCTTTTTCCATGATCCAGAGAATGTTGGCAATTTGATTTCTGGTTCCTCTGCCTTTTCTAAAACCAGCTTGAACATCTAAGTTCACAGTACATGTATTGCTGAAGCCTGGCTTGGAGAATTTTGAGCATTACTTTACTAGCATGTGAGATGAGTGCAATTATGTGGTAGTTTGAGCATTCTTTGGCATTGCCTTTCTTTGGGATTGGAATGAAAACTGACCTTTTCCAGTCCTGTGACCACTGCTGAGTTTTCCAAAAGTGCTGGCATATAGAGTGCAGCACTTTCACAGCATCATCTTTCAGGATTTGAAAGAGCTTAACTGGAATTCCGTCACCTCCACTAACTTTGTTCGTATTGATGCTTTCTAAGGCCCACTTGACTTCACATTCCAGGATGTCTGGTTCTAGGTCAGTGATCACACCATCATGATCATCTGGGTCATGAAGATCTTTTTTGTACAGTTCTTCTGTGTATTCTTGCCACCTCTTCTTAATATCCTCTGCTTCTGTTAGGTCCATATCATTTCTGTCCTTTATTGAGCCCATCTTTGCATGAAATGTTCCCTTGGTATCTCTAAGTTTCTTGAAGAGATCTCTAATCTTCCCCATTCTGTTGTTTTCCTCTATTTCTTTGCATTGATCCCTGAGGAAGGCTTTCTTATCTTTTCTTGCTATTCTTTGAACTCTGCATTCAGATGCTTATATCTTTCCTTTTCTCCTTTGCTTTTTGCTTCTCTTCTTTTCACAGCTATTTGTAAGGCCTCCCCAGACAGCCATTTTGCTTTTTTACATTTCTCTTCCATGGGGATGGTCTTGATCCCTGTCCTCTGTACAACATCACGAACCTCATTCCATAGTTCATCAGGCACTCTATCTATCAGATCTAGGCCCTTAAATCTATTTCTCACTTGCACTGTATAATCATAAGGGATTGTGTCCAACTCTTTGCGACCCCATGAATCGCAGCACGCCAGGCCTCCCTGTCCATCACCAGCTCCCGTTGTTCACTCAAACTCACGTCCATCAGGTCGGTGATGCCATCCAGCCATCTCATCCTCTGTCGTCCCCTTCTCCTCCTGCCCCCAATCCCTCCCAGCATCAGAGTCTTTTCCAATGAGTCAACTCTTCGCATGAGGTGGCCAAAGTACTGGAGTTTCAGCTTTAGCATCATTCCTTCCAAAGAACACCCAGGACTGATCTCCTTTAGAATGAACAGTAATCAATAACAAATCATAACTAAGACTAATATCTTATCTATAAATTTTCCACCAGATACGTAAAACATGTGACTCTGAGAAGCCAGTTTAGAAACAGTCTGGGGTCGGTTTTCTGATCCCTGGATCATATCTTGTTTTCAAGATTATGAACTGTTCCCTCTGGATTTGTTTTGAAAGTCTCATGCCTTATAGCATCCAGTTTATCAATAACTATACATTTCTTTTGTTGCCCTTGCCAGGGTCTGCTTTTCTTTTATTCTTCCTGTCTCCTATGCCATCCAACCGTCTTATCATATGTCATCCCCTTCTTCCTCTGCCTTCAATCTTTCCCAGCAACACAGTCTTTTCTAATGAGTAGGCTCTTCGCATAAGGTGGCCAAAATATTGGAGCTTCAGTTTCAGCATCAGTTCTTCCAATGAATATTCAGGACTGATTTCCTTTAGGATTGACTGGTTTGATCTTGGAAGGACTCTCAAGAGTCTTCTCCAACACCACAATTCAAAAGCATCAATTCTTTGGTGCTCAGCCTTCTTTATGGTTCAACTCATATCCATACATAACTACTAGAAAAACCATAGTTTTGACTCTATGCACCTTTGTAGGCAAAGTAATGTCTCTGTTTTTTAATATGCTGTTCAGGTTTGTCATAGGTTTTCTTCCAAGGAGCAAGTGTCTTTTAATTTTATGGCTGCAGTCACCATCTGCAGTGACTTTGGAGCCCAAGAAAATCAAGTCTGTCACTGTTTCCATTGAACTTTTAATCTGAAGTTACAGGAGATTTTCCAGTTACTTCTGGTAGTTCATCTTTTACAAAGAATTTTCAAAAGCTTTATATACATTTTATCAGTTCAATACAACAAAGAAAAAACACTCTTGCAATAAATGTTAAGTGATTCTCTCTTTGGAGAATCTGATCTCACTAATATAAAAGCTGGTATTTATCTACTTGCAAATTTTTCTTTTGTAGATAGAGCCAATATATTAACAGTCATTGTGTAATGCTTTCTATATGCAGGGGAAAACTTAGATTTGAAAATAAATGAAAATAATGTAGATGAATTGTCACTTTATTTAAATAAAATGTATGATTTCATGGAACGACATTGCAAATATACCTTATTCAGCTGCCTATATTTAACATCAACTCTGAAGAGGGTCAGTCTTCCCAAATTACCTATTAACTTCTGAAATAAATGCTGATGTCTCTTTAGCAGATTTATTTGTCCTGATTTTATGCAGTCAGGGGTAACTCCAAGTTTCTTATTGTGGATGGAAAAAAAAAAAAAAAACACTTTCTTGAAAAATGGACATTTAGTGTGTATTTTTAAATTAAACATGCACTTTTATTTTTAGTTCCCTAGTGTAGAAAGCACTTATAAACATGGTTTAATACTTACAGAACAACACACATATTCAGACTACTTTCCACAAGGTCCCTGGCACTAGTTCTCAGTTTCCTGCACAAATTTCTTATAAACCTAAATTACCATTCATGTGTTCTCTTCCACTGCCTAAGGCTGGAGGCCATATCTACTGGAGCCCCAAACGGGGTAGGGGTTGGCAGTGGAAGTGTTCAGCCCTGGCAGGGTGGAGTATTTTGTCACACTATTGCTTAGAATTTCTGGAGCATGATAGCAATACAAAGCAGTAAAAATTGGCAATTGTAAGTCAACATTATTATTCTTTTAAAAATTTTCTATGCATAACACACTCCCCTATTATCTGCACCCGGGACAATCTGTGCCTTCCCCACCTTGGTACCATTCTGTGATAGGTTACTGCATCTTTTAGGTCAGACACTGGCCTCAGCACAGGTGGACATTACAGCTGGTGTCCAGCAAGGGGCATGTGTTGAACACTCCTCGTATAAGAAAAGGTTAGCTTTTATTACTACTGTTCTTGAAAAATTCTGCATATTGTATTTAGGATAAAGGTGTTAGAATGTATTTAAGAAAGTTCTAGTAAAAAGAGCTGTGCTTTGGATGGTCTTGGGGTCTTTCAGACTTAACCAGATTAAAGTTCTATGGAAATCATGTATTTCATGGCTTATAAATGGAGCCATGGCAGAGATTGGAAGTAAAAGTAGATGCTGGCAACCACCTCCCACCCACCAGATTTTTGATATGACTGTTTACAAAATTATTTTTTTAAACAAATTAAAAAATCCATGAAAAAGATATATAGGACAAGACCTAGGGACCACATTTTGATTGAAGAAAATAAATCGGGGATCTTTGAGTGTGCTTATGCAGACATGTTCTCAGTGTGATCTTGAATTTGAAGAGCACAAGACAGTAAGCAGTCTGCAAACAGAAGAAACAAGAACAACTATTTTCAGACAACTGATCAGAATTCAGAGAAAAGCGGTGATGCTGGTCATGGTGAATTCACAGTTCTATTATCCTACATTCAACAAATGGACAAAAGTGGCCTACCCTGGCACCCACTATAGCCAACAAGCTCTGAACTGATAAGACAAAGACTCGTTCAAGCTCACACTCACCTTCCCGTGTGTAGCCTCTGGGGCTTTTGCCTTTATAAGTCTCAGTCTTGCCTTTAGTCACAGAGACTGGGATTCAAAGGTTTCTGTCTCTCTCTTTCACACACACTTGTCACCTATAAATTCTATATGTCTATTTATCTATCATCTTGCTTTATCAATTTTCTCTAAGTTCGTCTTTGACATTTAATCTATGGGTACCATTTCTCTCAGCCCAATCTTTCTTTTTTTTTTTTTGATCAGGTTTTCTTTCGTGTCTTGTTTTGTAATGAACTCAGAGTAACTCCCACTATATCTCTGTTTATGTTTTCCTTTTTTCCAAAATATAAATCAGAACTGTCCTAGGCAAGCCAGAACCTATGGTCAGTTTAGAGTTACCAACATGACTTCTTAAACTCAGTCCTGCTTCTATTTAAATTCTATCTAGATTTCTAACAATGTCAGAACCTTCTCATTTGATGGATGAGAATTCAGTTCAAGTTAGTATTTGGAAGGCAAATTGGTGACATAAAAATCACATATCAGGGGTACAGTGATTTTCAATATATTTGAAATACATTTTTTTAATATCTGGGGCAAGACTAACTATAAAAAAAGACATGCCTTTATATTAAAGGAAAATCAGAAAAGAGAGGTTCATGCATAACAGTGATTGAAACAACTCAGTTTTTCTTCTCCAAAGCTTTATTCCCCATAACCTTCTGTATCAATTGCTTAAAACTTAAGTTTCACTTCATTCTTTTTTTTTTTAATTTATTTATTTTAATTGGAGGCTAATTACTTTACAATATTGTAATGGTTCTACCATACATCAACATGAGTTACACATCTGCCCTGACTTTCATTTTAGCCTAGTTCTTGCTCAGTAAATTAGCAGAGGGAATAAAACAGACCTTGACTCAGCTGTTCTCTTGCCCTTTAACAGCAAGTGCATCTTCATTAGTATTTATTCCCAGCATGGAAGAGACAACATTTACATAGATGCTGGAAAGCAAGTTACAGACAGAATTAAGTGAATGGAAAACCAGTGTTGAAAGTGTAAACATCAAGTCTAAAATGACATTATTTAAGGTATCAGAACCCTGAGTAGCAGAATAAAAGCAAACATTTAGGCCAATGCCAGCAAAAAACTTCTTAATGATAATGAGTGTATAATACTCTCTACAGGGAAGAAATGGAAGCTATTATTTACAAACTCTGTAGCTTAACTTGATAAAAGATAAACCACATCCTTTGGGGAATAATATGTATTGACAAGTAAGATGTTCAGTTCAGTTCAGTCTCTTAGGCATGTCCGACTCTTTCAACCCCATGGACTCCAGCACACCAGGCTTCCCTGTCCATCACCAACTCCCAGAGTTTACTCAAACTCATGTCCATTGAGTCAGTGAGGCAAGTAAGATGAGATAGTCTCAAATTAGGAGGAGAAAATAAATTTATGATACTCTTTGTTTCTACATGTTTATATGTAAAATTAAATTGCATTCACTTTTCTGAATGATAACGAAAATATCTAACTAAAATTACTTCTTTAACCACTTTTAAATGAAAAAATCATCGAAGTTGTTTTTTCTTGGAGTTTTTTCTTTATCTGCCTAACAGCTGCAGTCACCCTAAATGCTTTGACTTATTTTATCACTCTTAATTTCCACATTCTCAACTAAGGGTATACAAATGCTGGAAAGCCACCAGATTTGCTGAAAGGTGACAAATATATAAGTCCTGATCCTAAGTCAATTAAAAATGTAAGTCCTGATTCCAAGTCAATTAAAACTGTACCACATGTCAATCATTAATATTTTCCATCACAAAAAAGCAGTGCCATCTATTTATTATTTTTCAACACACAAAACAATGAATAGATTATGTCAAGATTTTCAACAGCTTGTTGATCTCAGCAAAAGCATCTTAATTTTGTTTTTTACCATGAACAATAAGACATTTTCAGCGTCATTATATAAAATGAAGTTATTTTCTTTCTAGAGAAAAGTCTTCATGAGAATCAAGGCTAGAGTTAGGCAGGAACAGAGCAACATATAATTTCACAGAATTCTGATATCCCTTTGACACTTAAGGGAAAATATGCTAGAAATGGTCTCTTGCCAAATTAAGTACATATGCATTGAGTGATTTTTTGTTTTGAAAAAATATCTTTGATCAGCTTGAGACCAAAGTTCCTCTGAAACATGCAAGCCGAGTGTGCTGTCAGAGTCTTCTCTTCACTACTAGGGATGTGAAAAAGCTAGGAGAAAAAAAAAAAAAAAGCAGAAAACATAAGGACTTCACTTTTACTTTGTGAGATAATTTATCCCAAAAAGAAGAGCTAACATTATTTCTGGTAGCAATTAAGTGGTAAGTCCTCTTAAAAATTTTAGTTACCTAAGAGACATTATTTCAGCTTTCTATGTAACTTCTCATTAAGGGTTTTGATATGTCAGAAAGATAGTTTAGTGAAAGTAGGATTACTGCTCAAAACATGTTTCTAAAAAACAGTTAAAATCAATAATTGGATAAGCTATTATTATTCAGAACATGCTTCTGGAAATTGACAATTGTCAACCAACATCAGCAACAACAACAAAAAACCTATTGTGATCCATTAGAGAGTGGCATCACGCTGACTAAGGCTTATCACATATTTGAAGCCTCAACATTCTTTAAATTTATAATTAAAATAAAATTATGCTGAACATGAAAAAAAAATAATGTGAAGTATCTGTCACTGAAGTAGTAATTTTGGTGTCAATATGGCAACTGAAAACAGAAAGATCAGTGAGCTAATGGTATTGACATCTAATAACTTTATTTATCAGTTACAAATTTAAATGTTTTGCCAGTATATGCCAGTAAAATACTATGCTATTACAGGGATGATCTCACTGAAGTAGGTTTTATCTATAACAACATTTATAAAATACAGAACACTGTATTTCTACAGTCTGTTACATAAACATTTTTTGATGCTTCATTTTTGTTCAAAAGCAATGAAAATCTTTGCTGAGAATTTTTTTCCATAGTGAAACTTCCTGTTTGATACACTCTGTGTCCAGTAATTTTGCCATAGTCATCGTTGTCATATCTGGACCTCCCAGTAACTCACACAGTAAAGAATTTGCCTCCAGTGCAAGAGACCTGAGTTCAATCCCTGGGTCAGGAAGATCCTCTGGAGAAGGGAATGGCAATCCACTCCAGTATTCTTGCCTGGAGAATCCCATGGAAAAAGAAGCCTAGTAGGTTACAGTCCATGGGATTGCAAAAAGTTGGACACGAGTGAGCAACTAACACATACATATCTTTGCCACAAACAATTTTGCTACTAACTTGTTCACAGCATAGCTAGTTGGTCACAAGGCAATTTTTCTGTCAAAGATTAAATAGTGAAAAATAAAAGAAGGACATTAAAAAAGACACAATGAAACATGAGAAAAAATTCACAAAATTAAAAAGATTTCGTTGAGAAATACACAAATATTTGAATACAGTTAAAAATGTGTGTAGATTCATGGAACAAACAACTGGTTTTATACTGTGGGTTGTACCTAAGCACTTGTCTTTCATTCATACAAACAGACACATACACGCATATATATATATATATATATATATATATATATATATATATACACACACATACACATAGCTTGCTGATTCATTTCCTCCTTCAGCATCATACATTTTCTTTTTTGCTATTTTTTTTTCTTTAGTAATAGAGGCATCAGTTTCCAAACACTGTTATGCATATTTGTAACTGAACTTTGTATTTGTTGTGAAAACCTCTAGTGTTGTGTGTTTTTGGCATCTTGTCACATGCTCACTGATAGATTTTCCAAAGTTCTTTGGGAGATATGGGCTCAACTTTGAACTTTTGAGGCCTTCAACTTCATCCTCCTCTCATATAGAGTGTTTAAAAGCAAGAAACTGATTATTAGTGGAAATCATCATCATGTATCATCAGCTCAATGAGGCCATCAAGAAAATGTGAACAGAAAGAAATGCTAATATATTTCAACCAGCTAAAATCAGACTAGTGAATTAAAAACTGTCAACCAGTTATTTTCTTTCACAGCAAAATTGTCTTACAGCCAATTAATTATGGTGCAATGTCTATGGGCTTCCCTGGTGACAAATGATAAAGAATCAGCCTGCAGTACAGGAGACCCAGGTTCGATCCCTGGGTCAGGAAGATCCCCTGGAGAAGAGGATGGCAACCCAGTCCAGTATTCTTTCCTGGAACATCCTATGGACAGAGGAGACCATGGGGTCACAAAGAGTTGGACATGACTGAGCGATTAACATTTTCATATTTTTTCAATGTAGCAAAGTTGTGCATAGTAAAGTCAACTTAATACATTTCCTGTAATCACATAATTTATGTGTAATCACATAAATTATCCCTCATATTTTCTACTGTTTAATATAGTATCCATAAGGACATAATTCATGATTCCTGGGATATATACTGTGCCCTGTTATCCACTATACTCCCAAATCTGGTAGCTATTATATGAACTAAATATTAACAGTGCTTAAACTGTAATCATCATGAGCATTTTAATTATAGTCAGGATCGGTATAGAAAGCATACTAGGTATCTATTAATTTCTATCAGCACGGAAATACAGTGAAATATGAACTAGACCCCAGTAGATAGTGCTAGAATGTGTAAATTTTAAGAATTTTTCAATCTCCCAAGAATCAGCAGTTCCCAAAGGTCAATTCTGACAAAAGACAAAATATATTTAGATCAAGTTATGGATCTGGTAATGTGCTCTGTATACTTTAATCCCTTTACACATTCAGAGCCTGCAAGCAGGCAGAGCTGGATTTACTCGTTTCACTTTATGCTTTGCTTTCCTACTCAGTAGCATTAAGGTGAAACTCCCAAAAGATAACAACAAGCTAAGATGAGCTCATCTAAATGCAACCCAGTCATTTAGGTTTAGATAATAACCACTGCCAAAATAATGTATGGCTTTCAACAGTTGTTAGCACTGGTAACCAAGCAGGCCCTAGCAACTGTATTAAGTCCTGAGCTGACACAAGTGCAAAGTAATTTGCACGGGCTGAAAAGGAAGAGTCACAAAGAACTTTAATAATGTAAATTGTGTTTGAACTTTGCCATCACCCTAGTTTACGGAAGTTAATTCCTATCCTCAGTTTCCAAAGACAAAGATTAATTGACCCTCTTTATCTGAGTGCACTTTGATTAGAAATGTTCTTTTCTCACCTATATCTTCCATTGTAGAGGGTGGTCGCTCAATAAAAAGATGTGACCTGAACCAAGGTTTCCATTTTTCAGAACTGCAATATGTAGCTACACGTTCCTGCTTTTGTAAAGCTATTATTTTTACTGTCAACATGAATGGTGCCCTAAGATCCATTAGGTACAATAAATTGAAGGAAGAAAACACAATATTTGACCAAATGTCCTCCTTCCCCAAAATATCTACTTTGGTGATTGAAAAATAAATAAATAACTTCTGTAATTAGACATTAAAAAAGCCTGGAGAACAGGAGTTAACCCTAACCGTACCTCCAAGAAATGTGTCATTGGGTAAGACCAGGAGGGTAACCAGATATTTAAATTCTTAAACCCAGAAAATGAGGCATTCTTCCATTATGCAATCACTGTGACACAAAAGTACAAAGAAAACTGTCTGCAGATGTAAAGACAAGCAGAAAATTTCACATCCAAAAAAAGCAATGGGTTTATTTAACATGTCATTTGCCTGTGTGACAGATTCATTTAAATTGTAATTCCTTTGGGAACATAGATGGAAGCTAGAATTCAGCCAACACTAAAATTTTGGCTTGCATTGACATTTATAAATAAGACTCTGAGTTTCTGGTTTTATTTCTTATTGAAAAATTGTCAAATCTCTTAAACTACATTGCCAAAAAGAATGATCAACTTGTACAAAATATTTAGTCACTGAAAATCAATCAGAAAGTCTTATCTTGAGCTTATCTTGGTCAATATTAACATTAATCCCTACTTATTTTTAAGACCACTCAACATGATGAGCCAACAATATATTTTTACTTTGTAGGATATTAAATGCACAAGAAATGCTGTATGATGTCTACCTGTACATCATTTAGACCCTTTCAATATTTTAAGGAAAAAAAAAAATTATCCTGAATAATTCTACCTGTTGGTCAACACATAAGTGTAGAAGGATTGAATTGATTCTCTTTCAAAAAACAGATATGTTGAAGACCTAATCCCCAGTACCTTAAAGTGTGACCTTATTGGAAAATAAAGTTGATATAAATATATAAATGCAATTAGTTAGGATGAGTTCATATTTGAGTAGAGTGAGCTCCTAGTCTAATGTGGCTGGTGTCTGCATAAGAATATTGTTGTGTGAAGATACAAAGAGTTAGGAAGAAACAGCAAGTGTTGATGGAGGTAGAGATAACAGTTATGCAACTACAAGCCAAAGAGTTCCAGGAATTACTGGTAATACCAGGAACTAAGACAAAGGCATGGAATAGATTCTTTCCTATAGCCTTCCACAGAGCATGGTCCTGCCAACAACTTGATTTTTAGAATTTTAGTCTCCAAAACTGAAGCAAAAAATGTGATTTTTTTTTTAAGCCACTCATTCTGTGGTACTTCGTTACAGCAGCACCAGGAAATTAATACAAGTAAGATAAAATAAAATTGTGCTTAATATAAAGGCACTCAAACCTAGAGTTTCTTCACCTCCCTCTTTTCCCTTTAACTATAACCCTGAAATTGTCCTGCATAATTGGAATAAAGTGTTGCTGACTTTCCAGAGTCAACCAAATAATGTAAGAGCCAAGCCAGGTTTTGAGGCTGCAGAAAATGTGTGGTTCTCCTTACTCTAAAACATAAAACATAAGCCCCAAACACAAAATTTGAAAGAAAGCTTTAAACATTAACTGAACATTTCAAGTTAATTGGCTAATGATAGCCAGGATAATGACTCTAAATGCTACAAGCCAAGCTGAGTAGAATAGAAGGGCTGAGGAAATAACACAGGTTATAGAAGGTACAATTTTTAAAGGCTATGTATGACACATGTATAGTTCAGCCAAACGACTGAACCACATAAGCTATTAATATCAAATGTATTGAACACTGTGATTTTATGTGACCTCATATCTAAAAGCAGTCTATCACAAGGTAGTTGGATAAAGAGACAGACTATAGTATGGGATGCAATGTGAAAATGAAGTCATATAAACTGGGCTAACACAAAAAGAGAGACTAAAATATGTTTTTACTTGTTCTTCCCTATCTTGTTGATCACCAGAATTAGCTAGGAACACAATGTAATTCTAAATGCTACTGCTCGCTTTTCACACTGTTCATGGAGTTCATATATGTTGTCACCCTGCTTATTTAACATAGGCAGAGTGCATCAGGTGAAATGCTCAGCTGGATGAATCAGAAGCTGGAATCAAGATTTTTTGGATAAATGTCAACAACTTCAAATATGCAGATGATATCACTAGGATGGCAGAAAATGAAGAGGAACTAAAGAGCTTCCTGATGAGGGTGAAAGAGGAGAGTGAAAAATTGGCTTAAAACTCAACATTCAAAAACCTAAGATTGGGGCATCCAGTCTCATCACTTCAAGGCAAATAGAAGTGGAAACAGTGACAGAATTTATTTTATTGGGCTGCAAAATCACTTTGGATGATGACTACAGCCTTGAATTAAAAGACGCTTGCTCCTTGGAAGCGAAATAAGACAAATGTAGCATATTAAAAAGTAGAGAGTTCACTTTGCTGACAAGTCTGTATAGTCAAAGCTATGTTTTTTCCAGTAGTCATGTACAGATGTGAGAGTTGGCCCTAAAGAAGGCTGAGTGCCAAAGAATTTATGCTTTCAAATTGTGCTGGAAAAGACTCTTGAGAACCCCTTGGTCTGCAAGCATATCAAACCAATCAATCTTAAAGAAAATCAACCCTGAAGATTCATTGGAAAGACTGGTGATGAAGCTGAAGCTCCAAAACTTTGGTCACCTAATTCAAACAGCTGACACATTGGAAAAGATCCTGATGCTAGGAAAGATTGAAGGCAAAAGCTTGAAGGGGGCAAGAGAGGATAGTTAGATAGCATCATCGACTCAATGGACATGAGTCTGTGCAAACTCCAGGAGACAGTGAAGGACAGGGAAACCTGGTGTGCTGCAGTCCATGAGGGTGCAAAGAGTAGCACACGACTTAGTGACTGAACAACAACTGCTGGCTAATCTTTTGATTATTTTTTGTTTTTGAATCTGTCCTTGACTAACATTGAAAATGTTCTAATCTAATCTAAACCTATAGAAAATCATTAGCAGATTCAGGTGGCAGAAGATAATCCAGTTAACTTAGGAAACTGAGATAGCATTCATTACCTAGGAATTAATACTACATTTCAATCTGTTTTTCATCATTTATGTACCACCAACCAGTCTTGGTCTTGCTAAGCATGGATTCTCATCAGAGTAAGAATGTCTGAAATTCCAAATACCAGGTTGTTTTGTTAGCATGATACTCTTCATACTGTGCCTGCCATTTATCCATTCCTTCTATATTTTCCTGTTTCTCAATTTCCCTAACTCTACTGTTTGTGATATAGTTTATGTTGACTTTGCACCTGTGTTTCTTTAAATCCTACTAAAACTTGAGATAACATGAATACACTTTTGTGATGAATCTGTGCCAAATACCTTGCTTGGTACTTTGTAAGGCATCATTTTCAAATCTTGACAAATGTAGAGACTTTTTGTTCTCTCTATTTTTATAGTTATCTCTGTCCTCCAGATTTTTATGTACTTTTCTGTTTGGGAATGTTTTGATGTCCTTATTGCTTCCAACTCTTATTTCATCTGCATGATAGTTCTGTTATTTTCCGTCTTGCCTCTGTCATCTTGCCTTAGTCAGGAGTCTCAGTCAAAGTAGTCTTTCATTGTAACCTGTGAATAATTGCTTAGGGAAAGTCTTAGAGTCTAATTAAATTTGACATTAATTGCTTTCTAACTTTGTGAGCAGCAATAAATAAAAGTGAGCATCTCATGGACTATTTGAGGGTTCTTATGATGAAAAATGATTCAAAACACCAAGAATCACATTGTGATCTTTTCTCTGACAGAGTATGACATCACATAGTGTAATATAAATACAATGAAACACAAAAATGGAACAAAATATAAAATATTGGCCAATATTGGTCATAAAATGAAAAACCCTAAGTAAATGCAAAGAAAAACTCTCTTCAATTAATCATTCAATAAACATATATCAAACAAACAAACAAAACTAGTATAAGCCAAGCACTTTCCTTAGTGTTGTAATTTTTAAGATATTGGTATAAACTTTGACTTTGGAGAATCTACTGTGTGACAAAACTTGATCTATATCAAACAACAATACATTCTATTAAAGTTATACTTATGAGTGTGCTGTCTATAAAAACATTAAGTGTTCAGAAAATAAAAAATATCAAGTGTGGACAAGAATGTATTAGAGTTAAGTGGTTGTATGAACTCTCCCACAAATGACAATTATAAAAACAGAATAAATTATTAAAGAAAAACAAAACTATATAAAGGTACCAGAAAACATCCAAGAAAAGACAGAAGCTCAAGGAAAGTTTATTTTGGAAAAATTGCAACTAGTAGGGGTGAAAATTGTTAGTCTGTGGCTTTCTGGTTATGATGGTGTGCCCAGATGTTCAGTCATGTCCAACTCTTTGTGACCCCATGGACTGTATCCTGCTGGGCTCCTCTGTCCATGGATTCTCCAAGCAGGTGGCCATTCCTTTCTCCAGGAGATCTTCCCCGACCCAGGGGTTGAACCTGCATCTCTTGAGTTTCCTGCATTGGCAGTTAGATTCTTTACCACTATTATGACTTAGGAAGCCCAACATGATAGTAGAAAATAACAAAAACTGCAAGTTACTGAAGTAAGAGAAATTTGGCATGAAACCAAATATCTTAACATCAACTCTGTTTAAATCCAAGAATGGCAGCTAAATTAAGTCGACAACAAGGCGGAGCCCAAGAGGCCTAGTGGTTTCCCCTCCTAATTTTGTCTGGTAAATGTAGGTTTTACCTCCTAATTTTTACAGATGAAAGAAGGTGTTAATAAAAGTTGATAAAACCTGTGAGTTTCCTGCTTTTTTAACTTAGTGCATTTCCCAAGCTTACACAATTTGGATAGCAAAATGCTGACCACTCACAAATGAGACATGTCAGAAATTAGACAGAAAATGGCAGAACAACTGGAAATATGGAAGTCTTAGAAATATAGAGCCAAAAAGAAAGCTCCCAAATATGAGTAAAAGATTTGAGTTTCAATCCTTGGCTAACCAACAAATTATGCAGGCATAAGAGAAGAGATTCAGTTAAAAAATAGTAGTCATAAGAATTCATAAGCACAAAGTTATTAGAAACTACTTAGCATAGGGAAGAGAAAGTTTGTAGTAATTTAAGTCTAGGCAAGTTCATGATCTACTGGAACAAGGGAACAAAGAAAGAACCATAAGATAGAATACAGAGTTGCTGCAATATATTGCCTATAATCCACAGTTTTAATATCTCAGGGCAAATATCCTCAGATATTTCTGTTAACTAATTTGATTCTCAGAATAACCTACAAGGTCAGTACTATCATTATTTTCCATATTTTTCACATGTGGAAGTGGAAATTTCACACAGCTTTTTTTTCCCCCTGGAAATTACTAGTAAAGTCTATACTAAGGAGAATTATAAAATGTGCAACTATAATGAATGACGATTTGCTTGAAGCAAAATCATGTAAATTTTATTTGCCAAATAATGTAAGTTTTCATCACTCTAAAGCACATATTAACATTGGTAATATTTTTGTGATGTGAGAAGATAAAAAAACAGATGTATCTATCTTTATATCATTATATCTGTCTCCCTATACATCTATAAACCTAGAATTTTAAATTACTTATTTTTGTTTCTAACTTTTCTATATCTTATAGTTAATATAATTTATAAAATAATATATATCATAAAATATATATTTTACTTTAAACTGTGGGATTTGTTGATATAAAACATATTAATCAAGTTTCTTATACATAATGTAATAGTTCTTATGCTGCTATTTTTAAAGTTTTGACTATTAAACTACATTCATTTATAAATGGTGTTATCTCCTGTAAGATCAGAACACAAATAAAATTAACAATTTTCATATAAATTTCAAATGATAGGTGATGATACTTACTTACACTCAGGAATTAAAGCTCTTAAATTCCACTCTAAATAAGAATCACCAGTATTAATGCTGGAATTAAACTCATCATCCTTATTCCAAAAGTTTCTAATTCAGTAGATGAGGATGTGCCTTTTCAAATATTTTTTTAACAAATGCTCACATACATTGTATCTCAATTCATAGTAAATAACATCTATGTAACGGTCATTCTTTGAAGCCTTAATTGTATTTATTTACAGCCTCTTGTTTAAGGCTGAGATGTAATTGTGGGTATTTTAGAGAACTATGTTAAAACAATAAGTCTTCAAATCAAAGTCATCTGGGATATTGTTAAAATAATACAGATGTGTTTACCAATTCCTGACAAGATGAGAAAGCAGCTGTTTGCCTTCCTACCTTTAGGATTATCATGGGAGGGAGAGGGAACTTGATTGGATTCATGAGTAAACACACACTGTGAGAAACCCTGGGAGAGTCTAGTTTGTGAGGGAAAAGACTGTTTACAGTCAATGACAGTGCAATGGGTAGTAAACAGAGAGGAGGCCGAATTTAGGAAGATTTATAAATTGTCTTGTGACATTGTGTTTCCTCTGCATTTTCAGTATGTCATGAAAGCAGATTACCCACCCTAGGTTCTTGGGAGGGTGTGAGGGAAGGGCCATGTAAGATGACTTCAGGCAGTGTTAGTTCTGGCCCCTCACTCTAACCAAACAGCTTTCTCCATTTGGTATACAGTCCTAGCTAAAATAGGTGATGACCCAGGAAATGTGTTCAGCAAGGGAAATGACATGATATTTAAGGAAGACCAACATTATTAAAGAAAGACAACAAATGGGGAAAAAAATCTATACCAAAAGTGACACCAGTTCTAAGAGAAATATAAGAATAAATAATTGGAATCACAAATTTTAATGCTTCTGTATGAGGATGATAGACCATTCAGGTGCTATTAAAATATATAGAGTACATGAAAAACAAAATTAATAAACCACAACAAGCAATCTAACAATATTAGAATGTCTTTTCACCTTGAGGACCCATCCAACAAATTATTTATATTATTTTGATAAATGCTGGAATATTTTGGATAGGATACAATACTGATTTAAGAAAAAGTAAAGTTCATAAAATAATAAATATTAGAAAAAAATCTCTATGACAAAATTTTATGTAAAAATATTCAATAACAAACATTTTTGATGGAGAAATTTTAAACCAATCCTTCTAAAAAGACATATACAAGACACACACTAATTTTGTTCAGCACAGCTGTACACAACCTGAGCAACATATTAAGATAAGAAACAGAACAGGATGTCTAAAGAACAAAATGAAACAGTGTCATTTTTTACAAATAATATCATCACTGTAACACCATTACTGTATACTAAAGAAACATAAATCAGTTGACAGATGTTTGAAATAACAGAAGAGATTTCAGTAGACCAATGCAAAAAATCCATAGTCTTCATATATCAACAATAACCAATTACAAAACAGGGACAGAAATCTGAAAATTATACATCTCTTTCTCTTTCAGTTGCTCAGTTTTGTCCTGCTCTTTTGAAACCTCCTGGACTGTAGCCTGCCAGGCTTTTGTCCATGGGATTTCTCAAGCAAGAATACTGGAGTGGGTTGCCATTTCATCCTCCAGAGGATCTTTCCCACTCAGGGATCGAACCTGAATCTCCTGTGTCTCCTGCATTGGCAGGTGGATTCTTTACCATCTGAGTCATTGCAAAAACCCACCTCCATATACACACAAAAACTATAAAATAAAAATGTGCAAATTATCTTGAAACTAAATTTGTATAGAAAATTAAAACAAATTAAATTTAATTAAAAAATTAAAACAAAAATTAAAAAACATTAAAAAATCTGATTATATAGAGTTGTATATACCATCTTATTGCATGCTAAAATTAACATTGAAAAAAGAGAAAAGATAATATTTAAAAATATAAAGGTTGATAAATCTGAAAACTTTAAAATCTGTAAATTTGAAAATTCACATTAAATATTTTGTTTAATAAAAGGTACTAGATCCAATTAACTAATGGTTAATGAATCCAAGTAAATGTTTAAAAAGTATAAAATAAACAAGGGAGTATATCTGAAAAATCATGGAGCACCCACTCCAGAGAAAGGACACAGGAAATGAAGACAAAAAGCAAGAAAAAAGATGCGCGAACGTTAGGAATGTGAAATTTAAAGAAGAGGAAACATTAATTACTAATCAATATAGACAAATGTGGTGCTTCCTCTAGAAAGAAATCCACATTAATATGATAATAAAATGATTATATTTACAGGGCATGGAACTCACATCTGGGCTTCCCAGGTGGTGCTAGTGGTAAAGAACCTGCCTGCCAGTGAAGGAGATGCCAGTGCAGGAGATGCCAGAGCAGGAGATGCAAGAGATGCAAGTTCAGTCCCTACCCACTCCAGTATTCTTGCCTGGAGAATCTCATGGACAGAGGAGTCTGGTGGTCTACAGTACCTGGGGTTGGGGTCACAAAGAGTCAGACACGACTGAAGATACTTGGCAAGCACACACATAATTAAAATTAAAATAGTACCTACACATGTTCTTTTTGAGGATCCACCAATAACTAAATACAATGTGGAAAGAAGTATAATGCATATGCTACAGTAATTTTCTATGGGGGATTTAAAGCATCAAAATTGGGATGGGAGATAAGGGGGAAACATAACTTTAAAAGGAGTTTTGTCTGGATGAATCATGATAGCAAGCCACGATCAGAGAAGGATGAAAGTATCTCTTTGTTTTTTAATTCCTGAGGTCCTTAAACAAACAAACAAAAATAATAAAATAAAATTATATTTTAAAATATGAAGAATCAATTCCAGATCTACTTAAATAGAGGATCCAAGAATGGTGATCTACACTCTGTATTTAACATACATCATCTAGCACATTTCTATACACCAAGAAAAGTAACTCGGAAAATAGAATTTTAAAATTACTTACAGAAGATAGTCATTTAATAATTTAAGTCAGGAAGTCTTTAGCATGTATATATAAAATATTAGAATTGATAAGTAAATTTAATAGTTACTGGATCAAGTTCTACATGTAAGAATCAACTATATTTCTTTATGCTAGTAAGAATCAGCTGGAAAATAAAATTTAAAATATAAAAAAACAGACATAGGATTAAGATTTGGAAGATTTTAAACAGAGGAATTTAAAACTTCTGAATATGTCTTCTATTGAATTTTCTGAAACCTATAGAAGATACGTCCTTAGCACTAACCTGAATGAAAGATCACTGATTTCAAGAATAAATAATTTATTTTCAGAAACTGTTAGACTTTGACTTTCCTATGCTTTCAGCTTCAATTCATTCTCTTAATAGCATTTTAAGGCAATCAGTTATCTTGATATGTGTAGCAATATTAACTACTATGAACTGAGTGAGCAATGTCTCTGCCTCTCCATAATTACATTTCAGTTGTCTGGATTCCAGAAGCAAGAGTTCAGCTTCAAATAACTTAAATGAAATGTTGACTAGATAGATGCATTTTGCTGTTGGGGTGTACATTTCTTGTTCTCCATGAGCAAAAAAAAAATGAAGATTTATTCCATCTTGTAAATGATCTTAGGAAAAAGAATAGGAACTGGTAGATGCAGCATAACAAAACTGATCAAATATTAAGCAAATGACCACTCCGTAAAAACTTAATTCTGGTGATTTTGGTGTATTACTACTCATGGTATTTCTCAAAAATTCACAACAATATTGATTTTCCACTCTGGGTGAGTCAGAGCTGATTGGAAAATTTTAAATTAATGAGAGAAATATACTCTGCAAGTACTCGCTGGCCAAATAGGTTAAAAGATTCAAACTCATTGTGAGTTTGGATATAATATTGGCAAGACTGAGAATCCTGAAATAATGCCTTCTTTAAACTGCAAATAACCTGTCTCTCCCCATGCTACTTTTCCTCATCTATGCTAATATATACTGAACCATTAATTCAAATACCTTATTCCAAATTATGTAATATTCTGTAGTAAATGAAAATTTGAGGGATCATTAAAAATATTTGATTCAATGTAGTAAACTGCTCTTTCTGAACATTTGGATAGGGGTTAGAAAAAGAGACGAACAACAGAGAAGACCAAGTACAGTGTTATCATGTGTTAATGTTAGTGGTCAAATTCTTTGAAGTTTCACCGTCTGATCTCTACCTATTTTCTTATACTTGTTAATAATAGAGCTGCTGAACCCAATCCCAATAGAGTTTCCAGATGTATATTCCTTGCTTTCAATGTTCAGACTTCAATTTTCAAAACCTAGAAAGGCAATGCCAAAGAATGCTCAAACTACCACACAATTGCACTCATCTCACATGCTAATAAAGTAATGTTCAAAATTCTCGAAGCCAGGCTTCAGCAATATGTGAACCGTGAACTTCCAGATGTTCAAGCTGGTCTTAGAAAAGGCAGAGGAACCAGAGATCAAATTGCCAACATCTGCTGGATCATGGAAAAAGCAAGAGAGTTCCAGAAAAACATCTATTTCTGCTTTATTGACTATGCCAAAGGCTCTGACTGTGTGGATCACAATAAACTGTGGAAAATTCTGAAAGAGATGGGAATACCAGACCACCTGACCTGCCTCTTGAGAAATCTGTATGCAGTTCGGGAAGCAACAGTTAGAACTGGACGTGGAACAACAGACTGGTTCCAAATAGGAAAAGGAGTACGTCAAGGCCGTATATTGTCACCCTGCTTATTTAACTTATACGCAGAGTATGTCATGAGAAACGCTGGACTGGAAGAAACACAAGCTGGAATCAAGATTACCAGGAGAAATATCAATAACCTCAGATCTGCAGATGACACCACCCTTATGGCAGAAAGTGAAGAGGAACTAAAAAGCCTTTGGATGAAAGTGAAAGTGGAGAGTGAAAAAGTTGGCTTAAAGCTCAACATTCAGAAAATGAAGATCATGGCATCTGGTCCCATCACTTCATGGGAAATAGATGGGGAAACAGTGGAAACATTGTCAGACTTTATTTTTGGGGGCTCTAAAATCACTGCAGATGGTGATTGCAGCCATGAAATGAAAAGACACTTACTCCTTGGAAGGAAAGTTATGACCAACCTAGATACATACTGAAAAGCAGAGACATTACTTTGCCAACAAAGGTCCGTCTAGTCAAGGCTATGGTTTTCCCTGTGGTCATGTATGGATGTGACAGTTGGTCTGTGAAGAAGGCTGAGCGCCGAACAATTGATGCTTTTGAACTGTGGTGTTGGAGAAGACTCTTAAGAGTCCCTTGGACTGCAAGAAGATCCAACCAGTCCATTCTGAAGGAGATCAGCCCTGGGATTTCTTTGGAAGGAATGATGCTAAAGCTGAAACTCTAGTACTTTGGCCACCTCATGCAAAGAGTTGACTCATTGGAAAAGACTCTGATGCTGGGAGGGACTGTGGGCAGAAGGAGAAGGGTACGACAGAGGATGAGATGGCTGGATGGCATCACTGACTTTATGGACGTGAGTCTGTGTGAACTCTGGGAGTTGGTGATGGACAGGGAGGCCTGGCGTGCTGCGATTCATGGGGTCGCACAGAGTTGGACACAACTGAGCGACTGAACTGAACTGAACTGAGTCACTACTTTGTTAGTTTCTTCACAAGGATAATTTATAGCAGGAGTATCCATTGTTTTCAAGAAAAACATCTTGTCTTATCATAGAATGTGTTTAACCCCTTTGTTTTAGCACAGTTCTCAGAGTCTGAGTTATTGAACCTTGAATATCACAAGATGTTGGACTCCAAAAATCCAACCCAGAACAGACTGTAACAAAGTGAGTCTTGTTCAGCCTTAGCCTTGATAAATACTGGTATAACAAGACTTCATGTCTCCTAGGATAACTGTTTTTAAACTCCCTAATTTTAGGGACCCTCAACTGTAAATCCATGTTTTGGAATTTAAAATAATGAAAAACTTTAATGCTGCTAATTATGCACTCAATTTACATTACAAACTGAAGTCTTCTACTTTTAAAGTATATCCTTCTATATAGGGCTTCCTAGGTGGTGCTAGTGATAAAGAGACATAAGAGACACGGGTTCGATCCCTGGGTTGGGAACATCCCCTGGAGGAGAGTATGGCAACCCACTCCAATATTTTTGCCTGGATAATCCCATGGGCACAGGAGCCTGTCAGGTTACAGTCCCTTCAGTCACAAAGAGTCAGACCGACTGAAGCAACTTAGCATGCATGTACTCATGTTTTAGATTAATGAGTTGGTAGTTTAGGCCAAGAAAATGGGAGTTATAGTTGCATTACACTTCTGTAACAGAAGGTCCTGCTATGGTGTTTTAGGTACTACTATTTTGCTTTTGTTCATATTATTGAATTGATATCTCCACTTTCTATAAGGGAAACAATCATATCAACAAAGCTTAATTTGTCCTAAAAGTATTACATATAAATATATAAAAAGTTTATATAAATATATAGAGAGATATATATTTATTTATATGAAACTGTAAACTTGATCTTAAAGATAGAACCTTTGATATATTCTTGAATTTTAAAGCTAATTTAATTTCTATTTGATGCTAGAACATTAGGTTTCTTGTAAGAACAACACAAACACAAATATAAAGTGACAGCCTTTAAGTTATCTCCTAAATCTCAGACTTTCTCTAGTATTTTAACTGGAATTTGAAAGTCGCTTCTCAAGATCTTGGGAAAGTTAATTTATCTCATTTTCTCTGTCAAATATTTCTGTTTTATCCTTGACTATTTTTGAATCCAGCTTGGAATCCAAAGAATGGCAGTCTTTTATAAAAGTCAGTCTTTCTGCATAATGTCTAATAGCAGGATTTATCCCTGAGGAAGGATGTAAATTCATTGCAAATGATACTTTAATGGAGCCTAGCTTTTTTGTCATGCAAAGAGATCCAAATGAATGTGGCAGCCAGCAGCAATTCCTATGGGAAGCAGTGCAACATGAAGCAAGTGATGTCAAAAATAAGTAAATAAATACCTCAAGCTTTCCCATCCTAACAATTTAATCCCATCAAAGAAGTGCAGAACATGATTTACATGTTGTTGATAATCTTTTTAAAGAACAAGTCCATGTGCTATGGCTTGTTTGCATTTGTATAATAGATCTGATAGGTATTTTATTCATGATGTGCTGCAGAATTTATTAGCTCCCACAAAGCTGCAAGACATTCATAAGTGAATAAACATTCATTTATGTTAGAGAAATGACCTGCTTTGATTGCCATAAGTTATGTTAACTTGTTGAGTATGCATTCTAAAGCACTGCATGTTATCTTTTTATACATATATTTTCCTACACATTTGATCACACATTTTAGTAGAAACATTTGTGACTGAATGAATTGAAAAGGAGGGGGAGCACAAAGAAATGGTGAAAATATAGCTACTTTACAGGGAAAGTGAAAGTGAAAGTTGTTCTATCCTGACCTACTCTTTGCCATCGCATGGACTGTAGCCTGCAGGCTCCTCTATTCATGGAATTTTCCAGGCAAGAATATTGGAGTGGATAGCCATTTCCTTCTCCAGCGCATCTTCCCAACTGAGGGATCAAACCCGTATCTTGTGCACTGCAGACAGATTCTTAACCAACTGAGCTACTAGGGACTTCACAGGGAATTCTTCAAAATTAAGCAATTTTGGCAAATTCTTTAGTAGTTATGTTACCTTGAACTTCCTACAAATAGCCCAGTTTTGATCCTTGGTTGGGGAACTAAAATCCCACAAGCTGTGTGATGCAGCAAAAAAAAAAAAGTGTAAAATGAAGCACATTTTAACCTTTCTAAATAAAAATTAGTAGTGAGTTTGATATAGTAACTTAAAGGACAATTATTTGAAATTATTCTGAAATAACCAACAAATATACAAGTCTACTTAATCTGATGTTGAATTAGTAGGGGAATGTTGTGCTGTGAGAATTTCCACTGGCAATAGTGTAGAGAAAATCTATGGCTTTATAAAAGTTTTATATCAGATTCCAAAGTCTTTTAGAAAGCAGGAAAAGTTCAGCTACCCACGGATCCATGAAATACCTGATTGGGGTTAACATTCTCTTTAGGAAATAAGCAATTTCTGAGAAGTGACTGTTGTAAACTTAATAAGAGTATGAATAGTTGCAGTAGGTGGTAACAGAGATTTTATATCGGAATTAACCTTTTCTCTAGATGTCTCACTATAGAGACTATCTGTGCTGTTCATCTGTTTTATTTCTATTTTATTATGAGATAGATAGCTCAAAAATAAAAGCAAGTGAAATAAATATATGTAATTTAAAGATTAATTATAATGTGAAAATCTGTGAACTATATGACTCAGGTTAAGAAATGGAATACTGTTAACCTCTTAGAAGCTTCTTATGAGAACCTTCCTTTCTCTACATTAACCAATATTATGATATTTGTAATAACCATCTTTAATTGTTTAGAATAATTTACTCCCATCATACTTTCATTAATAATCTAGTTTAGATTTTTTTTTTAATTTTTAAGTTATATTGGAGTTCAGCTAATTAACAATGTTGTGACACTTCAGGTGGACAGCAAAGGGACTCAGCCATACATATATGTGTATGACAAGCTATGACAAACCTAGACAGTGTATCAAAAAGCAAAGACATACTTTGTGACAAAGGTCTGTATACTCAAAAGCTATGATTTTTTCCAGTAGTCATGTACAGATGTAAGAGGTGGAACATAAAGAAGGCTGAGCACCAAAGAACGGATACTTTTGAATTGTGGTGCTAAAGAAGACTCTTGAGGGTTTCTTGGACAGCAAGGAGATCAAATCAGTCAATCCTAAAGGAAATCAGCCCTGAATATTCATTGGAAGGACTGATGTGGAAGCTGAAATTCCAATACTTTGGCCACCTGATGTGAAGCGTCAATGCATTGGAAAAGACCCTGATGCTGGGAAAGATTGCAGGCAAGAAGAGAAGAGGATAAAAGATGGGGTGGTTGGAAAGCATCATCTACTCATATGACATGAATTTGAGCAAACTCAGGGAGATAGTGAAGAGACAGGGAAGTCTGGTGTGCTGCAGTCCATAGAGCACAGAGTCTGTTGGACATAACTTAGCGACTGAACAACAACAACAATATGTGTAGTCATTCTCCCCCAAATTTCCCTCCTATCCAGGCTACCACATTGAACAGAGTTCCATGCAGTATACAGTAGGTCCTTATTGGTCATCCATTTTAAACACAGCAGTGTATACATGTCGATCTCAAACTCCCTAACTGTCCCTTGGCCCATAGTATCCCTCTGGAAACCGTAAGTTCCTTCTCTAAGTCATTGAGTCCATACTTCTTTTTGTAAATAAGTTAATTTGTATCATTTCTTTTTATAGCCCACGTATAAAGGTTGTCATATTATATTTCTCATTTTCTGCCTTACTTTACTCAGAATAACATTTTCTAGATTTTTAAAAAAATATTTATCCATGTTGTTGCACACAATTTTGTGATTACTTCATTTCTATTACTATATAGAATTCCATTTTATTACTGTACTAGAATTTATTTACTCATTTTGTGTCATTTCCAGCTTTTGTAAACAATAATGAAATGTACAGGTATATGTGTGTGAATGTGTATTTTCGCAGGGGCAGGAAGGGGGGCCATTCAGAGTGAGTATTAATTTCGTATGGAGCAGTAGTCTTAAAAGTGTAGTCCATGGGTTAACGATCTTACTTAGGGAGCTGTTCAAGGCTAGTATTTATGAGTTCTACCTCAAATGTCCGGCTTCAGAAATCCTGAATTTGTGGCCCACCTATCTGGCTTCCCAGGTGGCACGGTGATAAAGAATACATCTGCCAATGCAGGAGACACAGGAGATGTGGTTTGATCCCTGGATCAGGAAGGTACTTTAAAGTAGGAAATGGCAACCCACACCAGTATTCTTGCCTGGGGAATTTCATAGACAGAGAGTCTGGCTGGCTACAGTTCATGGGGTTGCAAAGAGTCAGAAATGACTAGGCTTGCCTGCACTCAAAATATATTTAAGTTTTCTTTACTAACCTGTCAATAGGCATTCTGATTGCCTCCATGTTCTGGTTATTGTAAACTGTGCTACAATCAACACTGGGATGAATGCACTTTTTCAAATTATTGTTTCCTTCAGATATATTCCCAGAGTGGGATTTCTGGATCATATGGTAGCTCTACTTTTAGTTTTTATAAGGAAACTCCACAGTGTTCCCCAGTGGCTGTTGTTATTATTGCTGTTCAGTTGCTAAGTCCTGTTAGACTGTTCATGACCCTGTGGACTGCAGCACACCAGGCTTCCCTGCCCTTCACAATCTCCCAGAGTTTGCTCAAATTCATGTCCATTGGGTCAGTGATGGCATCACTTCACCCTCTGTTATTCCCTTCTCCTCTTGCCCTCAGCCTTTCCCCAGCATCAGGGTCTTTTCCAGTGAGTCAGATCTTCCCATTAGCTGGCCAGAGTACTGAAGCTTCAGCTTCAGCATCAGACTTTCCAATGAATATTGAGGGTTGATTTTCTTTAATATTGATTGATTTGATCTCCTTGCAGTCCAAGGGAATCTCAAGAGTCTTCTCCAACACCACAGTTCAAAAGCATCAATTCTTCAGCGCTCAGCCTTCTTCACAGTCCAACTCTCACATCCATACATGACCACAGGAAAAACCATAGCCTTGACTAGACGGACCTTTGTTGGCAAAGTAATGTCTCTGCTTTTCAATATGCTATCTAGGTGGGTCATAACTTTCCTTCCAAGGAGTAAGCATCTTTGAATTTCATGGCTGCAGTCACCATCTGCAGTGATTTTGGAGCCCCAAAAAATAAAGTCTGACACTGTTTCCACTGTTTCCCCATCTATTTCCCATGAAGTGATGGGACCAGATGCCATGATCTTCATTTTCTGAATGTTGAGCTTTAAGCCAACTTTTTCACTCTCCTCTTTCACTTTTATCAAGAGGCTTTTTAGTTCCTCTTCACTTTCTGCCATAAGGGTGGTGTCATCTGCATATCTGAGGTTATTGATATTTCTCCCAGCAATCTTGATTCCAGCTTGTGTTTCTTCCAGTCCAGCGTTTCTCATGATGTACTCTGCATATATGTTATATAAGCAGGGTGACAATAAACAGCCTTGACGTCCTCCTTTTCCTATTTGGAACCAGTCTGTTGTTCCATGTCCAGTTCTAACTGTTGCTTCCCGACCTGCATATAGGTTTCTCAAGATGCAGATCAGGTGGTCTGATATTCCCATCTCAGAATTTTCCACATTCATTGTGATCCACACAGTCAAAGGTTTTGATCATCTCAATAGATGCAGAAAAAAGCATTTGACAAAATACAGTTTTCTTTTATAATAAACACTCTGGACAAATTGGGTGTAGAAAGAACATACCTTAACCTAGTAAAGACCATATATGATAAACCCACAACTAACATCATACTCAATGGTGAAATGTTAGAAATTTCTTCTCTAATTTCAGGAAAACAACAAGAGTGCCCACTCCCACCACTCTTATTTAACATATTACTGAAAGCCCTACCCAGAGCAGACAGACAAGGCACAAAATTAAAAGGTATTCAAGTTGAAAAAGCAGAAGAAAAATTGCTTGTGAATGACAAGATCTTTCAAAAATGTATAAAATATACCTCATTTTTTACTATGCCTTACCGCTCTTTGCAGATATTACCTTTTTACAACTTGAAAGTCTGTGGCAACCATGCACTGAGCAAGTCTACTGGCACTATTTTCCCAATAGCTTTTTTCACTTTTTGTCTCTGCCACATTTTGCTGCATGCTAAGTCTCTTCAGTCATGTCCGACTCTGTGTGACCCTATGGACTATAGCCTGCCAGACTCCTTTGCCCATGGGATTCTCCAGGCAAGAATGCTTTTGTGGATTGCCATGGTCTTCTCCAGGGGATCTTCCTGACCCAGGGATTGAACCAAGGTCTTCTGCATTGCAGGAAGATTCTTTACCATCTGAGCCCCCAGGGACCTCCTTCACATTTTGCTAATTCTTACAATATTTAACCCTCCATTGGCAAAAAGATTATGACTCACTGAAAGCCTTGATGATGGTATGGTTTTTAGCAAGAATGTGTTTTTTAAATTATGTTATATACATTTTTTAGATGTAATGATTTTGTACTCTTAGTAGACTACAGTATAGTGTAAATATAGTTTTTATATACACTGAGAAAACAAGAAAAAAATGTGTGATTTGCTTTATTGTCATATTCATTTTATTGTAGTAGTCTGGAACCAAACCTGTGATATCTCCAAGGTATGCCTATAGAAAATCCTAAGTGCTCAGTCACCTCAGTTGTATCTGACTCTTTGACCCCATGGACTGTAACCTGCCTGGCTCCTCTGTTCATGGGATTCTCCAGGCAAGAATACTAGAGTGGGTTGCCATACCCTCCTCAAGAGGATCTTCCTGACCCAGGGATTAAACCCATGTCTCCTGCATCTCCTGCATTGCAGCTGGATTCTTTAGCACTGAACCATGTGGAAACCCCATAGAAAAACCTAAAGATGCCATACAAAAACTGTCAGAACTAATTAACAGATTCAGAGAAGTTGCAGGATACAAAATCAACAAACAGAAATTACTTGTGTTTCTATACAGCTAATAACAACATCTGGAAAAGAAATAAAGTTTTACTATTTCCTCTTTTTTTAGCTTATATATATTTTACTAATTTTTTCATTCCTATTGTACCAGCTATGATTCCAGAAAAAAGAAAATGTAGAATAGAAGCTGTGAGAATGGAATTATTGGGGTTAGTTCTGATCCAATTGGGGTTAGTTTTAATCTAAACTGCTAACACAATGTTTATTAGCAGATAATATTTTCGTAGGTGTACTCAACATTTGGAAGACTTCTGCCTTGCACTAGGATAAGGCCCTCAAGTTGTAGTTCTCCTGATGGGCCCCAACTCTCTGTACACTTTTATTATTCAGTCTCTCAAGCACGTTCGACTCTTTGTGATTCCATGAACTGCAGCACGACAGGCTTCCCTGTCCTTCACCATCTCCCGGAGACTGCTCAAACTCTTGTGAATTGAGTCGGTGATGCCATCTGTACACTATCCCTATGAACTAGATAAGCCCTGTGGGAAAACATGATGGCATGCTTTATGCCCACGATGCTCAGGACCTGTATCTCTTAAAGAACATTATCATAGCACTGATATCAAAAGTTCACTCAAAACTTGGCATGTTTCTTCTTGTAACTTAAGTGCAACAGTCCCTTAAGTTCCCTGTCTTTACTAGAGATGAAGGCAGCTGTGAAAACCTTCTAAGAAAATACATCACTCTCTGAAATGTAGTTAATTCAAGGTTCTTTGCTTCTTTAACTCTCTTACGTGTTCAAAAATATCTGCTATGTTCGCTTCCTCAGCTTGTTATCATTGTTACAATGGAAGCATCTGTCTCTAATGACTTTGTACATCCTCATCACAAAAAAAAACACTGAAAATATGTTTTAAAATATACAGCTATTCTCACAGAGTTTGTTATTAAGAGAAAAGAGTAGTTCAAAGAAAAATCTATTTCTAGATTTTAGAGACCACATCATATAAGACCCTTCTTACATCTAAATATAAATATAAGTTTTCAGCTTTTGAGGTAAAAAAAAAAAACAAATGAAAATAACCATTTACATAATACCACATTAAGGTGCATTTATTTATAAAATTATACCAATATTTTATAGATAAAGGTTTATAATCTTTATCATAGAGAAACAATGTGTTTTCAAATTATTATTGGTAAACTTCTATTTGAAAGTTTTTAATGTACCCATGTACATATAAGCCTCTTTATTCATAATGAGTGTGCTATAGACATTACAATAATGGGTTGTAAGTTGAAAATGCTATAATTTGATTAACTTATTCAAAACTTTCATGTAGAAATCAAGGTGATCTGAAGAGAACTCTTTACAGCCATGTGAATATTACCAGCCTAGATCCACCCATTTTCCTCAACCAGAAAGCACTGGAATGAAACAATAAAGTAATTCATTGCTGTTTGTTTGTACTAGACAGAGTGTCTAATGATATTAATAATATTGACGTTTAAAATATACAATATTGCATGAAAGAGGTCATGCTTAGACTTAAAATTAAAATAATGATTTCAGATGATTATTTAGACAATTCAATTGGAATAGAATAGACACTTTTCTCCTCAATTTAAATTTCTAATCCTTTGAGGGCAATATTTTTTATTAGAGGTTCTAAAAATACTTCAGATGGGGCTCTCTGTGGAGACAATTTTGCAATGTAGTTCAATTAAGTGGCTGATCACATAAGAAACTATAAGCTTAGATTCACTAAAGAAAAGATAAATGCTAGCTGCTTTCAGCCAGAAATCTATAGCATTATGAGTGGTGAAATGAATAAGGCAAGATAACATAAGTGGAATGAATGCTTGAAATATCACATTCTGTTGCTTAAAATAATATCCTGTATATTATATATTCTCTCATGTTTTCTTTCTCTTGGTAATTGTTCTGTGTACATAGCCTAATGTCTGGAACAAATTGTGTAGTTAACAAACATTTGCTGAGAAACTTATTAAGTCCATTAATTTATGTTTCATATTTCACTAATAGAAACTTATTTGCTTTTTTCAGGGTAAATCATATTATCCCCCAAATTATGCAGATAGACACAATATTTCTAGTGGGGAGGGAGGTGAGTTTAGGTAAATCTGGAATTGTTGGGTTTTGATAAAGATTAACTGAAGCCTTCTCGGTTTTAATTTCATAAGTAACTCTAACATTTATTGTTTTTAATAATGTCTCTTTTGCTATTATTATTAATTATTCTTAAAATTTTTCTTGATTTGGCTAATAAAATAATATTTATTCATAATAATACATGAGAAGGAACAGTAAAATAAAAGAAAACAACAAAATTTTAAAAATAGACTTGTGTAGATTTAAATATAGATAAACAATAAACATTTTTTTCAAGAATAAATTTTATCTAAACATTTTTACTATATTATTGATGAGGCATTTTCATCTTTTTGTTTAAATAAATTTGAAAGAAAGAAAGACAAATTCTAGGCCATTAAAATCATGCTATGGGCCATTAAAATCATCACAAAGAATTAAAATTCTGATGCTAAAAAAAAGCTAATCATTTTGGCCATCACATATTAAGAGAAAGTTAATTTGTCCTCATTTTGGCCATTTGTTACAGATTAAGCAAAAGCTAATTTGTCCTTAGGGACCAAGACAGTGCCTTTCACGTGGTCAACTGTCATCATATGTTTTATTATATGGGTTACTTTTACTTATGTTTATTATTATCTTCATTTACTATAGCACTATTATCAATAGGATTATATTCTCTGCATTCATTAGTTTATATTAGCAGGAGAGAAAAAAATAGCAGAATTGCAATTTATAAGAATTTATAAGAATATGTGATATTGATTGTATAGTTACTGCTGATGCCTAATTTTCTTATCTTTTTTCTTTCCTGTGCCACCAAAGTGTTCGTTATGCAATTGCATTATATACTATGTTTATTCATTCAAAAGTTGTGATAGCCTTCTATAGCCAGGAGTAAATGGATATGTGAATAAAAGAAAACACCCATTTGAAGATCAGTGGGATAAATCACTAAGAGGGTTAAATTAGTCAGGTTCAAGGAATAGAAAAAAGGCCAGTAGATGTTATACTGTAGCCAGCAAGATGCAGGGTAACATGAGAGAAAAATAAATGAAATTAAAACAAAAAATAAGAGTTTACACTTACTCTTACTGCAATCAGAGCATATTAAACTATAAAATTAGAAGCAATCAAAGTATGGCTTAAATATAAATAAATAATTTCAACTGCTCTGTTGGACATCAATAATAGAAGCTGGGCGACAAGTTAGGAGGATATTTTAGTCATTCCAGTGAAAGCTGCTGAGATTGTAGCAGTGAAGTTGGAAAGATACAGCAGATTTTTTTCTGAATGAGTCAACGGTACTTGATCACAGATTGAGTTAGAGTTTGAGGAAAAGAGAATAACCAAAGAACACTCACTGAAAACTCCATGAACTAAGTGCTTTATCATATTAGGAATTTGGTCAAGGAATACTGAATCATTTTGGTTTGAGCAATTGGATGGATGATACTTCTAGTGACTTGGATATGGAAGGCTGAGGCATTAAGAAGTTGAATCATTACCTTTATATTGTATTAATAAATTGCAAGATAACAGTCATCACAAGTTCTGAGAATCTAGGATTATTCAATGTCTTTAATGTAATATACTTTGAATATACTATAAAGACATTTTCATCTGCACAATAAAGAAGCTTGATTAATTTAGACAATTTCCAGAGCACATCTTGCTGAGATGTATTTCAAAGACAAATTAGTGGACAACTTGATGCTTAGTATGGAAAACCTGCTTACACAGTATATCTAGTATATTTGCAAGCTTAGGATAATAACAGTTATTCATCATAAATTAAAGCATTTGGGCACCATGAGCTTTTAAGTATGATTAATTTAAATGCTTCTCTTTTCAAAAATTACTTTACTTTGTTCCTCAAAACAAAGATGAAAGAACATTAAATTTATAAAATTAAAGGGAAAGATTTAAAAAAATTCTTTTCAACATTTGAGGAAAATTTTGGTCATTAGAATTTTATTTGCTACTGAAGATGACATGATTTGTTTTGTGCTTTTTTTTTTTTTTAACTTTACAATATTGTACTAGTTTTGCCATATATCAACATGAATCCGCCACAGGTATACACGTGTTCCCATCCTGAACCCTCCTGCCTCCTCCCTCCCTGTACCATCCCTCTGGGTCGTCCCAGTGCACCAGCCCCAAGTTTTAAATTAAAAATAAGGTTGAGAAGTACAAAACAGCTAACCACAAAACAAAAAGTAGACATGCAATCTGTTGTTTTCCATTACACATTTATTACAGATGCAACGTGAGGTGGTGGTGGTATCATTGCCAAGTCATGTCTGACTCTTGCAACCTCATGGACTGTAGTCCACTCAGCTCCTCTGTCCATGGGATAGAGGAAGAATACTGGCGTGGGTTGCCATTTCTTTCTCTAGGGGATTTGAACCCATGTCTCCTGTATTGCAGGCAGGTTCTTTACCTTTAGCAACCAGGGAAGCCCTAGTATAATATGTATTACACAGGAAAAACACACATTACATGCCTGATTTTTTGTATTATAGTGTATCACTACCACCTCTCAAATTAATTACTAATTTTATTGACTATCCTCTACTGATAATGTCAATCTCCATAATATTTAAATGATTAATCCTTATGATTGAATTATTGCATTACAATATCATTGAGTATGATACCATATTAATATATTAAAATGATGTTAATATTATTAAATATTTTGTGGTAGATACAGATTTCAAAAGAAATAATTATGTTATTTGCCATGAATTTATCACTTAATCATGAATTTTATGTCCGTATGCAACCACTTTCATTACTTGACTCCGGAGGTATTGGCCTTTTCCAGACATATAAATGTATTTCAAAAATGCAAAATAAAACAATAATAGTTTGTCACATCACTGATTAGTGCAATATTAGTCCACTGATAAACATTTGCAAATTATAGAACTGTTATATTCTAGCAGCTACTAGTGTGATCTGGAATCCTGTGTTACCATATGATTAGTTTTATGTATAGTGAATATTGACAAAATATACTTTAATGCAAAATTATGTTCTACATTCAGGAGCTCAAGGGGGCAAAAAAAACAAAAGTAGTTAATCTACTGAATTATAAAACTGTAGGAAAAGACTTTTGGAATTGAATTTTTATTGTCAACTGGTTGAACGGTAAAATTTTAGTTATAATTCAGTTTCCTAGAATTCTCAGATTTTTGGAAAGACTTACTGAATGTAACTTTCCTCAAATACTTCCCCTATAAAGAGAATTACATCACTGATGTCTGGAAAGCACAGACACACATATACACACACTCACAAAATAGAGACCTAAAAATAATATTCAGGTTGTGTGTATAGAATGTTCCACAGGGAGGAAAAGTGAATGTTCAAAGAGAATGAATTGTAGCAAAATGAGGAAAATGTAAATCTAATGAAAAGATGATTACTGGGAGTGACTGGTGCCAGTTCTGCCTTGAACTTAGAAGCAGCTCTTATAAAAGAGCTTTACTGAAGAAATTGGAAACGGAAGCTTTTCTATAATAGCTCTCATTCCCCATTTCTCAAGAACTTCCCCATACAATTATTAAGTGGGGACTCCTCAACACTTACAGAAAGAGCACAAGGAAGTGCTTAGAAAAGTGTTAGAAACATTCAGCTAGGTGCTGGGTGCTGCTGAGGCAAGGAGCTGATTATTCACACTTCAGAGAGACTAACTGCTTAGTATTTTACAAATACAGGCTCAGTGAAAACTCCAGAGGTAAGGGCTATATTTTATCAGCTTATAGAATGGAGAAACTAAATAATTTGGTCATAATTGTTGATTGTCTCAGTGGTGGAAGTTTTACAATGTCTCTCTGACTCATCCCAAAGTCTGGCTCTCAACCACTTCTTTATCCTGTCATGTTATGGTTTATTTCCACTATGTACAAAAGGTCAGCTTTTCAAAAATGTAGATATGTAAAACAAGCAGGATAACACTGAGAGGAGAGAAAAGCAGTGGAAATGAGCTATGCTAACAGTGGAGATAGAAACAATATTCTAGTTTTGTAAAGGTGACAGATACGATTAGAGATTAGGAGGTTTGAAAAAGGTGAAGAGCAAGCATCTTGAAAACAAAGAACAGAGTAAGTCTATGCAGAAAGGGAATGGCTGCTGCTACTGCTGCTGCTGCTGCTAAGTCACTTCAGTCGTGTCTGACTCTGTGCGACCCCATAGACGGCAGCGCACCAGGCTCCCCCGTCCCTGGGATTCTCCAGGCAAGAACACTGGAGTGGGGTGCCATTTCCGTCTCCAATACATGAAAGTGAAAAGTGAAAGTGAAGTCACTCAGTTGTGTCCAACCTTCAGCGACCCCATGGACTGCAGCCTACCAGGCTCCTCCGTCCATGGGCTTTTCCAGGCAAGAGTACTGGAGTGGGGTGCCATTGCCTTCTCCAGAATGGGAGTAGGGAGGGTGCTAATTAGACTTCAGTGTATATTAACATGTACATGTTTGTGAAGAGGTACTTCTGGCTTTCACTTCTGCATGTCCAAAGCTTGGAATTTGCCACTGCATTCTAAAAACAAGTAAAAAGCCAAAAGACTGAAAAATCAACAACTTGTCCTGGATCCATAAGACATGGGAGGGGAGGACTCAAGACAACTTGCTCCATCTAAGACTAGAGAGAGAGACAGGCAAGTATATGGAGTCTCGGCTTATTAGAGCAGAGGTTTACAAGCAGAAACCTCTGCAGGAACCAGTGCCAGGGTAGGAAGACTGGAACTGGAACTGACAAATTGCTAGAGGCTCAATATAGACAACTCTATCTATATGTCACCAGAAAGCTCATTGACAATTCCCAAGAAATACAAATAGAATCTGGGTATAAAATAAAGTGCAGCCTTTTTTTTCCCCCTTTGTGCTTTGTCTAGTTCCACTTGTTCATTGGGTGCCACGTGCAGAGGTCTTGTCCCAGGTACTTCAAACCGATGTTCCCACTGCAAAATGCTTGCTATCTCCAATGGCTAAACTGATGCTTCACCTTAGTGGGTCATTCACAGAAGAGCCACACAGCACATGGAATTCAACATGGCAGCAGCAGACCACGTGCGGAGAAGCTGCATGTGACACTGCAAGATCTGGGGCGTGAGCTGCACAGCTGCCTGTCATCCCTGACGACTCCACTCTCTCCCCGCTGACTACATCCCTAGAAAGCAGCCCTGCCACTGGCCTGTTTGGGAGATGCCATACTCTAGAGTATACAGTTTGATCCTCTCCATTCTTTGATCTAAGAATAAAGATCTTCTTTGTTTCAGAATTGAACTTGGTCTTATACTATTGGCTAGAATGACATTGGGCAGGAGGACCCTTGTTGGAAACTGACATAGACAAGACACCTTTGTGAAAATCCCAGAATCTAGAGATGAGGCTGAAGCATACACCTGGACCACAGAGACCTAGAAGGAACAGAAGAAGGGTAAGAAGAGTGGATTCCCATTGACAACATCGCTGCTCCCATAGGCCAGCATGGTACTGCACTGAGAGACCCCTCTTGATCATACTGCTTCTCCAGTAGGAAAGGAGAGCCAACATGGACATCTAGCTTCTGCAGCATTGTGGGACACTTCCTGAGAGGCCCTGTTGGGTCTTACTGTATGGGAATCACTAAGGGAAACTTCCTAGTGGTAAAGAACACACCTGTCATTGCAGGAGACATTAAGACGCAGGTTTGATCTCTAGGTGGGGAAGATCCCCTGGAGGACGGCATAGCAACCTACTCCAGTATACTTGCTTGGAAAATTCCATGGACAGTGGAGCTTGGTGGGCTACAGTCCAAAGGGTCACAAAGAGTTGGACAGAACTGAAATGTCTTAGCGCACACACACGCAAGGAAATCTTTAGGGCTGGACCACAAGTGCTCAGAGATGGATAAGGTGGTGGGGCGTATAGCAACCAGCACTCAAGTTTTGGACAGTCATTTATACAGGCAGTGGCTCCCATGAAGAGATGCCAGCTAACAGCTCTATTCATTTTAAGAAGGGAGCTGATGGTCTTATTTGGACAGGAAGCTCAGTTGGCAGTTCTGATTGGCTTGGGTCCCCAGCCTAGGGACCAATCTTGCTGGGTAGCTGATTTTACAACCTGCCAGGGCAGGAAAGCAAATTCAGAGCCTGGACCAACTGCTGAGCATACCTTTCACCCTCACCCTCCAGGAAGCCTGGCCTCAAGTCCCTAGCAACCTTAGAGCACACCTTATAGCCCATCAGAGTAGAGAAGCAAATCAGCAGCCCTGACAAACTGCTGAATATAGCTCCCAGGTCTGCTCAAGCAGGAAGTCTGCTCTGAGACCCTGGGCAGCCTCAAGTACATCCTTCAGCCCACCCAGGCAGGAAAGCAAATTCACAGCCCTGCTTAATTACTGAACATGCCCTTCAGCACTGCCCAATCAGGAAGCCTGGCCATAGAAGCCAGGTAGCAGTGAAGCCCATCCTATAACCGTCCCAGGCCCATCTGTTGAGCATGACCTCTGGCTCACCTGATCAGAGAACCTGAACAGTGACCTCAGATAGTCTCAGAGTCCAGCCAATTATACTGCCCAGACACAGAGTACAGCCTATAGCATGCTCAATTGCTGAGTGCAGTCTGCATCCTTGCCCAGGCAGGAAATTCAGCCAGAGACCCTTCCCAATCACAGAGGATAGCCTACAGTCCCACACAACCTGGACAGCTACCCAGTCCAACTGGAAACAGATGAAGCCCCATCCAACTGTGGGGTACAGCTGAAAGTCCCACCTAAACCAGAAACCCAGTCAATGACTTTGCCAAACAGCAGAGCAAAGACAGGAATTTGATCAACTGCAGTAGCCTTGCTAAATTCAGAGCAAAGACTGCAGTTCTGCTTCCAAGCAGCAGCACCATCTGGAATATGGAGGTCTCACCTGAACAGGAACCCAGATTAAAGACTTGGCCAATCACGGAGTCCAACTCATGGCACTGCTCTGCAGGGTAAGACAGCTTGCAGCCCCATAGGAACAAAAGTAATTGCAGAGCCCCACTTGTGTCCACACCTGACCACAGAGCGTGCCTGGCAGTCCTACTTGAACACAGAATATAGCTGGCAGGCCCATCCAACCATGAGGCCAAAACAGTGACACCCCCAACCTCAGAGCATGAGCAATGATGCCACCTAACTAGAGAATCTGGCAGCAGTACCATCTTGCCTGTGGATACTACCAGCTAACTCATTCAGAATCCCAAGCTAGGCTGAATGATAAAGATTTTTCCCTGCCAAGTTGAACTTGTGTAAACTGGAGAAAAGGACACTGCATCCTCAAATGTACCAATATCAATGCAAAAATACAAAAATCACAAAAAATCTGGTATACAGAATGCCACCATAGGAAATTAATAAAGTTTCAATAAATGGTCACAGACATTCATTCAAGTGTTATTCACTCAGTCATGTCCAACTCTTTATGACCCCAAGGACTGTAGCCTGCCAGGCTCTGTCCATGTGATTTCGCAGGCAAAGTCATCATAAGGAAATGAGTATCTATGAACTGATAAATAATTCAAGGTACTCCTATTAAATAAATTCAGCCAACTACAAAAAAAAAAAAAGACTAAACATGACTAAACAACATTAAAAATGCATAAAGAACATGAAAATTTTGAAAAGAAAAATAATTTTTAAAAAGCAAAAATTCTATATTTGAAGAATATAGTGACAGAACTAAAGAATTTAATAGAAATCTCCAAAGGCTTCTGTGGCCCAGTGGTAAAGAATCTGCTGGCTAACGCAGGAGACTAAGAGACACAGGTTTGTTCCCTGGGTTGGGAAGATTCCCTGGAGAAGGAAATGGCAACCCACTCCAGTATTCTTGCCTGGAGATTCCATGGGGAGAGGGGCCTGGTGGGCCACAGTTGATGCAGACACAACTTAGTAACTGAACACATCAAACATCCAAAGGCATATCAGGTCCAAACAAGGCTGCTCAACTACATGACCCCTATTCAACAAAACTAGAAGTTCTAGTTGGAGAAAGCACTGGCAACCCACTCCAGTGTTCTTGCCTGGAGAATCCCAGGGATAGGGGAACCTGGTGGGCTGCCGTCTATGGGGTCGCACAGAGTCGGACACGACTGAAGCGACTTAGCAGCAACAGCAGCAGCAGAAGTTCTAGTTAGAGCAATTAGGCAAGAAAATTTTTTAAAAGGCATCCAAATCAGAAAGGAAGAAGTAAAATTGTCTCTGCCTGCAGGTGATAGGATCTTACCTATGGAAAATATTAAAGACTAGGCCAAAAAACTGTTAGAACTAATGAATGAATTTAGCACTGATACACGCTACAAAATCAACATGCAAAAATCAGCTACATTTCTGTATATTAACAAGGAACTATTTGAAAAGAAATAAAATAATTTGATTTACAATGGTATCATAAACTAAAAACACTTAAGAAAAAACTTAATGAAAGACTTGAATAATCTATGCACAGGAATTTATAAGGCATTGGTGAAAGAAATTGAAGAATATATCAATTAATAGAAGGATGTCCCGTGTTAAATAGATCTGAATAATTAATATTGTTAAAATGTGCACACTATCCTTGGACAGCAAGATCAAACTAGTCCATCCTAGAGGAAATCTATCCTGAATACTCACTGGAAGGACTGATGCTGAAGCTGAAGCTCCAAAACTTTGGCCACCTGATGTGAAGAGCTGACTCATGGGACAGACCTTGATGGTGGGAAAGACTGAAGGGAAGAGGATAAGGGAGTGGCGAGATGGTTGGATGGCATCACCAACTCAATGGACATGAATCTGAGCAAGCTCCAAGACACAGACAAGGACAGGGAAGCCTGGAGTGCTGCAGTCCTTAGGGTCGCAAAGAGGTGGACACAACTTAGTGACTGAACAATAACAACAATATATCACTTATATGTTAATAAAGCTGAAAAAATATTTAAAAATAAGATTTTCCTTTTGCCAAATAAAGTATATGTATCTTTCTACCACATATATAATATTTATTAAAATCATTATTTATTAAATTACATTGTTTCAGCAAATATCCAAGAATAAACAACCAACCAATTCTTACCTAAATACAGTGAATTACTGATAAATAACAAATTTGCTAAAAACACATTTGAAAACTAAAGCATGATATTTTTGTATAATAGAATGCCATTAAAGAAACTTAGGTAAAAAGGTACAAATTTCCAGTTATAAGATAAATAAGTTCTGGAGATATAGTGTATAGCTTCATGACAAAAGTTAACAATATTCTATTGTATATTTGAAAGTTTCTAGAAGAGTAGATCTTAAAAGTTCTTATCATAATAAAATAATGTGTAACTATGTGAGGTGAATGATGTTAGCTAAACTTACTATGGTAAGCATTTCACAGTTATATCTGTATCACATTATCACATTTTATATCTAAAACTAATACGATATCATATCAGTTTTACCTCAATAAACTAGAAAAAAAGAAAAACAAAATCACATTGGTGTATGTTTATGGTATGGAAATTAATTCATGCTGTGTTAAATGGAAAAAGCACATTTCAAAATAATTACGATTTTCTTTTCTCACTATTCTAAGAAACAAAATTATTTTAGAAAATAATTATGAATATACTACTATCTCTTCACTTAGAGAAAATAAGGTTATACACCTTATTACTCAGCAAAATTAGAATTTGAACATAAACTGGTTTGTGTCAGAGTCCTTGCCTATATACAGAAAATATATATATACTGGTTTGTGGTGATCTATATTTTGTTGACTTAATTTTCCATTTATTTGTATTATTTGTTATAAAATATAATTGATTATATAGTAACACATTTTTTTAAATTTTATTTTATTTTTAAACTTTACATAATTGTATTAGTTTTGCCAAATATCAAAATGAATCCATCACAGGTATACATGTGCTCCCCATCCTGAACCCTCCTCCCTCCTCCCTCCCCATACCATCCCTCTGGGTCGTCCCAGTGCTCTAGCCCCAAGCATCCAGTATCGTTCATTGAACCTGGACTGGCATTTCGTTTCATACATGATATTTTACATGTTTCAATGCCATTCTCCCAAATCTTCCCACCCTCTCCCTCTCCCACAGAGTCCATAAGACTGTTCCATACATCAGTGTCACTTTTGCTGTCTCGTACACAGGGTTATTGTTATCATCTTTCTAAATTCCATATATATGCATTAGTATACTGTATTGGTGTTTTTCCTTCTGGCTTACTTCACTCTGTATAATAGGCTCCAGTTTCATCCACCTCATTAGAACTGATTCAAATGTATTCTTTTTAATGGCTGAGTAATACTCCATTGTGTATATGTACCACAGCTTTCTTATCCATTCATCTGCTGATGGACATCTAGGTTGCTTCCATGTCCTGGCTATTATAAACAGTGCTGTGATGAACATTGGGGTACACGTGTCTCTTTCCCTTCTGGTTTCCTCAGTGTAGTAACACATATTAAAAAAAAAAAACTTTATTCAAACTTTTTTCTCCTAGGAGAATTACATACACACAATATATTATTTATATGTCAAAAATATAACAAGCATTGTGTTTGGGATGAGACTATTATCTTGATCATACCATAGGATATTAAGGAGGTATTGAAAATACCTAAAACCATACCTTAACATCAGATCAGATCAGATCAGTCACTCAGTCATGTCCGACTCTTTGCAACCCCATGAATCGCAGCATGCCAGGCCTCCCTGTCCATCACCAACTCCTGGAGTTCACTCAGACTCACATCCATCCAGTCAGTGATGCCATCCAGCCATCTCATCCTCTGTCATCCCCTTCTCCTCCTGTCCCCAATCCCTCCCAGCATCAGAGTCTTTTCCAATGAGTCAACTCTTCACATGAGGTGGCCAAAGTACTGGAGTTTCAGCTTTAGCATCATTCCTTCCAAAGAAATCCCAGGGCTGATCACCTTCAAAATGGACTGGTTGGATCTCCTTGCAGTCCAAGGGACTCTTAAGAGTCTTCTCCAACACCACAGTTCAAAAGAATCAATTCTTCGGCGCTCAGCCTTCTTCACAGTCCAACTCTCACATCTGTACATGACCACTGGAAAAACCATAGCCTTGACTAGATGAACCTTTGCTGGCAAAGTAATGTCTCTGCTTTTGAATATGCTATCTAGGTTGGTCATAACTTTCCTTCCAAGGAGTAAGCGTCTTTTAATTTCATGGCTGCAGTCACCATCTGTAGTGATTTTGGAGCACAGAAAAATAAAGTCTGACACTGTTTCCACTGTTTCCCCCATCTATTTTCCATGAAGTGGTGGGACCGCATGCCATGATCTTCGTTTTCTGAATGTTGAGCTTTAAGCCAACTTTTTCACTCTCCACTTTCACCTTCATCAATAAGCTTTTTAGTTCCTCTTCACTTTCTGCCATAAGGGTGGTGTCATCTGCATATCTGAGGTTATTGATATTTCTCCTGGCAGTCTTGATTCCAGCTTGTGTTTCTTCCAGTCGAGTGTTTCTCATGATATACTCTGCATATAAGTTAAATAAACAGGGTGACAATATACAGCGTTGACGTACTCCTTTTCCTATTTGGAACCAGTCTGTTGTTCCATGTCCAGTTCTAACTGTTGCTTCCTTACCTGCATACAAATATCTCAAGAGGCAGATGGTATCAATATTTCTTTGAGGCTCTAATGAAAACACTGGGCCTGTGAAACTGGCAATGGATTTTGCAAACTTAAGTTAGCTAAATATTTTTTGTAGAGTAAGTGCACAGAATAGAACCAATGAGGTCACTGTAGTTGACTAGAAAACCAGACATTCAGTTAGGGGTTTCTCAAATTATGATTCATTCCCATAATTTGTTAGATTTGATTTTGAAGATTACCTTAAGTTATTTTAATATTTGGATCATTCTTTTATCAATATTTTCAGTGAAACTCCCTGTTGAACTTTCTTTTCTGCACCAGAATTCTGCTGCCAGATTTCAAAATATTCAAAACTGAAGACTAGAACAGCTACTGATATTCAAAGTTTCTAAGAAAAGGAATACTTGTTAGATAAATTCTGTTCATTTGTATTAATATAATAATTTAGAACAAAATCCATTAGTGTCTTACCATTTTTACTGAAGCATATAAAATCTCACTATAAATTTCTTGATTGAATTTTCCACACTTCCTGATAATTGCCTTTTGTCATTTAAATACTTATTGTGAAAGGGCAAAGAACAAATTTAATTTAGCATCTAATTCTGAGTGGATCTGCTCAGTGTTATGGTAATAGTCCAGTTAAATAAGGTGAGGTGTATAGGGTTTATTAACTTCTAATTCCAGAATGTAAGCACTCTTGTAAAAGAAACATAATTTGACGTTTCTGATACTAGTTGCATGGTTGAGAACACATTTATAAAGACACTCATTTCTTACTATGTGCATTTAGATAGAATAATCCCAACCTGCCCATTTGATGGTTTAGCTGTGCCTCATTAAAAATGTCAGCTAGTGCAGAAGCCAAATGGTTTCTCTGCCACTAACAGTAATGGAAAGTTTACATGTATCTCTCAGTATGATTCATTTTGCCTCAATATAGGCATTTTTCATTACTGGTTTAAACAAGTCTTAAAATTTTAGTGAAATAGACTTTTTGAGTGCTTACAAGATGTGTGTGTGTTTGTGTGTGTGTTCACATGTACGTAGTGGTAGTATGTAGTGGCAAGTTAAAGTCTAATATTTATTTGCTCAAAATATTATAAAAGGAAAGAAGTACTTCGTTTTTTCCGTACATAGATTTGGACATTTTAAAGAAATAATCTACTAATAAAATAAATTCTTATTTGCATTAAAAAATATTTATTATGTAAATAAACATTTCTATCTATATTCTAAAATCTATGAATTATTTTTTAGCTTATAGCAATGTAAACATGAGTCTCCTTTAAGTGACTAATATAATTACATTAATTTATTATAGTCAATAAGTTAAGTTAATATTTAGTGTTCTACACTTTGTAATTAATTATCACGCAATCAACATACTTATATCTATTAACCATAATTTAAAGAAGTAGTGTGTCATCACTCTTGTCAGATTTAATTTGATGAAATTTACTTCATTCTTATTAATTTACTTAGGAAAAGATTTCTGTGGTACACAATGAAATGACAATATGATGAAGAAAAAAAAAATCATTTCATGTGGGTATACCCATCAGAGGGATAATAGTTTATAAAAAGTAGCAGGGAAAATATGGTCATAATATTAAAATCCTTTTTACTTCAAGTTAAACATTTATCTAGCATTTTTGATATAGAGACAGTAATCACAAAGAACTATTATTGTTTTTAATATTGGATTCATTTTGATATATGGCAAAACCAATACAATATTGTAAAGCTAAAAAAAAAGACATAAAAAATTTTTAAATTTTAATTTTTAAAAATTTTAATATTTTTAATCTGGTAGTTAAGACCAGATTTCCTTTTTTTTTTTTTTTTTTTTAAGCTTTCTAACCTTTAGAATTTGGAGCTACCCAAATTCTATACCAATTGAGCCACCAATACCACAGGTAGCTCAGCAGTAAAAATTCACCTGCCAAGGCAGGAAATGAGGAGACACGGTTTCGATCCATGGGTTGGGAAGATCCCCTGAAGTAGGAAATGGCAACCCACTCCCATATTCTGACTAGAAAATCCCATGGACAGAGGAGCCTGGTGGGCTACAGTTCCTGGGATTTCAGAGTCAGACACGACTGAGTGACCGAGTATACATACAACCTTTAGAATTTATCAGAATTTGCATAACTGTGAAGGATAAAATTGTTACCTTAAAATTCTGGATCTAAGCAAGATACTCTTATGTGTGAGATTTAAATAAAAACAATTTTGTGACAAAGGCTGAAGCAAATTATACCAGTCATATCCATTTTTCTTAAAAAATAATGTTGCCATTAATAAAGAAAGTACTTTAGCCAAAGGAAACATAAATTTATGAATGTGAGAAATGAAAGATATTTTAGGAATAAAGTTTTTAAAATATATTTGAATCTCAACAATAGCTGAAAATGCACATATGAAGCTTCATGCAAATAATAAGACATTAAGAAAGTGAAGCATTATTAAAAAAAGGAAAGCATGATATCTGTATTAACATCTCCATCAGATTAGGGAGAAGGGAAAACACCCAAATAAAAGTGTGCTGAAGCCATTGCTGTTATGGAAAAGTAGGTAATGATAGCATTTAATTATTAATATCAAAAATTAATTTAGGGAATACCAGACCACCTGATCTGCCTCTTGAGAAATTTGTATTCAAGTCAGGAAGCAACAGTTAGAACTGGACATGGAACAACAGACTGGTTCCAAATAGGAAAAGGAGGACGTCAACGCTGTATATTGTCACCCTGCTTATTTAACTTATATGCAGAGTACATCATGAGAAACGCTGGACTGGAAGAAGCACAAGCTGGAATCAAGATTGCCGGGAGAAATATCAATAACCTCAGATATGCAGATGACACCACCCTTATGGCAGAAAGTGAAGAGGAACTCAAAAGCCTTTTGATGAAAGTGAAAGTGGAGAGTGAAAAAGTTGGCTTAAAGCTCAACATTCAGAAAACGAAGATCATGGTATCCAGTCCCATCACTTCATGGGAAATAGATGGGGAAACAGTGGAAACACTGTCAGACTTTATTTTTTGGGGCTCCAAAATCACTGCAGATGGTGACTGCAGCCATGAAATTAAAAGATGCTTACTCCTTGGAAGGAAAGTTATGACCAACCTAGATAGCATATTCAAAAGCAGAGACATTACTTTGCCAACAAAGGTTCGTCTAGTCAAGGCTATGGTTTTTCCTGTGGTCATGTATGAATGTGGGAGTTGGACTGTGAAGAAGGCTGAGTGCCAAAGAATTGATGCTTTTGAACTGTGGTGTTGGAGAAGACTCTTGAGATTCCCTTGGACTGCAAGGAGATCCAACCAGTCCATTCTAGAGGAGATCAGCCCTGGGATTTCTTTGGAAGAAATGATACTAAAGCTGAAACTCCAGTATTTTGGCCACCTCATGTGAAGAGTTGACTCATTGGAAAAGACTCTGATGCTGGGAGGGATTGGGGGCAAGAGGAGAAGGGGAAGACAGAGGATAAGATGGGTGGATGGCATCACTGACTCGATGGACATGAGTCTGAGTGAACTCCGGGAGTTGGTGATGGACAGGGAGGCCTGGCGTGCTGCGATTCATGGGGTCGCAAAGAGTCAGACATGACTGAGCGACTGATCTGATCTGATCTGATGGATGTTAAATATCTAAGAGCTGAAAGGACTACTCTTAATAGAGGCTGTAATAATTGTCTAGGGCTGCCAAAACAAAATACCACAAACTTGGTGGCTTAAACCAGGGATCTCCAATCTCTGGGGTTTAATGCCTAATGATTTGAGGTGGAGCTGATATAATAATAATTGAAAGAAAGTGTACAGTGAATGCTGAATCATCCCCAAACCATCCACTCCACCTCAGTCTGTGGATAGACTGTCTTCCATGAAACCAGTCTCTGATGCCAAAAGAACTGGGGACCACTGGGCAGAAGACGCCTGTTCTCACACACTCTAGCCCAGATGGTAAACAGCCTGCCTGCCAGTGCAAGAGACACAGGAGACTCGAACTCCATCCCTGGGTCAGGAAGGTCGCTTGGAAAAAGGAATGGCTACTCACTGCAGTATTCTAACCTGGAGAATTCCATGGACAGAGGAGCCTCATGGGCTACAGTCCATGGGGTCTCAAAGAGCTGGACACAACTGAATGGCTAAAACTTAACACTTCCATTCTGGAGGCCGAAGTCTAACATCAAAATGTTGTCAACTTTGGTATCTTTGGAGGGCTCTTCTTGGCTTGTCGGAGAAGGCAATGGCACCCCCACTCCAGTACTCTTGCCTGGAAAATCCCATGGACTGAGGAGCCTGGTAGGCTGCAGTCCATGGGGTCGCTAAGAGTCGGACAGGACTGAGTGACTTCACTTTCACTTTTCACTTTCGTGCATTGGAGAAGGAAATGGCAACCCACTCCAGTGTTCTTGCCTGGAGAATTCCAGGGACGGAGGAGCCTGGTAGGCTGCAGTCCATGGGGTTGCACATAGTTGGACACGACTGAACGACTTCACTTTCATTTTCACTTTACTGGCTTGCAGATGACTGCCGGCACTCTGTAGCCTCGAGTAGTCTGTTCTCTGTGTGCATGCAGAAGTGTCTCTCCTGAAAATGAATCCTCTCTTCATACACGGACACCAGTCCAATTGGATTAAGGCTCACTTTAAAGGCTTCATTTTAACTTAATCACTTCTTTAAAAGCTCTATCTCCAAATACAGTCAGATTTTGACATAATAGGAGTTAGGGCTTCAACATCTGAATTTGCGGGACAGGGAACACAGTTTAGCCCATTAATAGGGCTAGAACTTACATGCTACAAGGGGAAAGGGTATACATAAAAAGTGAAAAAAGAAAGTAAAAAGCATTATATGTTGAAGGAAATAGCAGACAAATAAGTAAATAAATCAATGGTCATAGTAAAACAAAACTATAGTCAAAGCTATGGTTTCTCTAGTAGCCATGTGCTAAGTCGCTTCAGTCATGTCCGACTCTGTGTGACCCCATAGACGGCAGCCCACCAGGCTTCCCCGTCCCTGGGATTCTCCAGGCAAGAACAGTGGAGTGGGTTGCCATTTCCTTCTCCAATGCATGAAAGTGAAAAGTGAAAGCAAAGTCGCTCAGTCATGTCCGACTCTTAGCGACCCCATGGACTGCAGCCCACCAGGCTCCTCCGTCCATGGGATTTTCCAGGCAAGAGTACTGGAGTGGGCTGCAATCGCCTTCTCCAACAGATGTGATAGGTGAACCATAAAGAAGGCTGCGTACTGAAGAATTGATGCTTGTGAATTTTGGTGCTGGAGAAAACTCTTGAGAGTCCCTCGGACTACAAGAATATCAAACCAGTCAATCCTAAAGGAAATCAACCCTGAATACTCATTGGAAGGACTGATGCTGAAGCTGAAGCTCCAATGCTTTTGGCCACCTGATGGGAAAAGCCGACTCATTGGAAAAAACCCTGATGCCGGGAAAGATTGAACGCAGAAGGAGAAGAGGGAAGCAGAGGATGAGATGGTTAGACAGCATCACCCACTCATTGGACATGAATTTGAGCAGACTCCAGGAGATGGTGAAAACGGGGAAACCTGGCATGATCCAGTCCATGGGGTTGCAAAGAGTCTGACACGACTTAGTGACTGAACAACAACAGATAAATGTAAATAGGTAGAGGAAAAAGTCATTCAAAATTAGACTGAAAAATATATCATCAAAACACAGAAACTTAAAATAACATGCCCACACCAAATAATACAAAAAAGATAAAAATCAAGGAATGGGAACCATGGGAGAACACACTTAATAACTTTCAAAGTTAAGAATTAATATATGGCAAGAAGAAATTAGATATAATAGAAAATAAATGTGCCACCAATAATGAAGTGTGAATTGTAACTAAATGTGCTTTTAAAGCAAGAAGAGATAAAATTCAAATCCAAGTGGACAGGATAAAAACTTTCATTATAATATGAAATCTACCATGGGAAACACAAACATATATGGTAAAGTCAAAAATAAAGGTATATAACAATAGCATTTCAGGGGCTGTTTTTGGCAAAATACTATACAAAGTGATTTCGACAGATAATGCAATCTGAGTTTTAATTTCTATGTAATGCATAGAGAATGGTGCAGAAACATGCACTGCCTGCCACAGAGCAGTTAGGTTCCACCTTTCTTCCTGCCTGATATGTTTCTGGTATATATAATATTATATATTTTTATTGTTTTATGAAATCACCCTTCTCGCCCCTCCACAAATAATTTATGTAAATTTTATTATTTTATTAAATTTCCCTCCTCCTACACACGCACATATATCTCTCTTGCTTTAAAAGCACATTTAGTTACAAATCACACTTCATTATTGATAATGTATACTTCTCAAGAATTAAGAAGGATTATCATAAAAGAGAAGTGCTATAGTAGATGTGTTTTGAAATTATAGGATTTTGTTTTTTCCATGAAGGTACACAATTAGAGCCATCAAAATGTAATTTTTACATGGAATTGCAGCATCCTTTTTGTGGAATGAAGCTAAAAATGTCTTTCTCTGACAGTTCCTTCCTAAACCATACATATATGAGGATATGAGTGATTTTGCCCTTTTTATTCCATTTATACAAGTTGAAAACAATTGGAAGAGAAAGAATTACAAGGAATAGAAAAAAAATCTTCAAACACACACACATATCCTGAATGGAATAATCATATCCATGTAAATATTTCAGTTTTAGGCCTATATAGAATTTTAGTTCCTATACTATCTCCCAGGCTGCATGGAAGATTCGACATTGAGTTTCTCTCAAATATTTCTTAATACTGAAGAATGAGACAAATGTTTCTTTGAAGAATTTATACCACACTTACACCAACTTTATAGAAAAGGCAATGTCATGCAACAGTCATCCTTCTATTTATATTACTTTTAACCCATTAAAAAAAAGGCTGTGCTTCTAAAATATGCTAATACCTACCTTATCAAATATTTTAAAATTCAGTTTAAAATATTAGTGAAAATAATATTGACTCTCAAAAAAACATGTAAATCTGAAACATTCAGGCAGATTCAAGTATAGATAATAATTCTATACAGCAAAACAGAAAGTAAAAGACCAAAAAAAGCAGTAAGACATTGAAGATAGCCTAATATGTATCTTTTAATAATATATATGTAAATAATTGGAATATATTATATTTTAATAAGCTTTTTATAAGAGAATCATTTAGATTCATAAAAAAGTGGCAAAAATAACACAATATTTAAGTACATTCTATTATTAAAGCAGAGATATTACTTTACCAACAAAGGTCTGTCTAGTCAAGGCTATGGTTTTTCCAGTGGTCATGTATGGATGTGGGAGTTGGACTGTGAAGAAAGCTGAGCACTGAAGAATTGATGCTTTTGAACTGTGGTGTTGGAGAAGACTCTTGAGAGTCCCTTGGACTGCAAGGAGATCCGACCAGTTCATCCTGAAGGAGATCAGTCCTGGGTGTTCATTGGAAGGACTGATGCTGAGGCTGAAACTCCAATACTTTTGCCACCTGATACAAAAGTTGACTCATTGGAAAAGACCCTGATGCTGGGAGGGATTGGGGGCAGGAGGAGAAGGGGATGAAAGAGGATGAGATGGCTGGATGGCATCACTGACTTGATGCACATGAGTTTGGGTGAACTCCGGGAGTTGGTGATGAACAGGGAGGCCTGGTGTGCTGCAGTTCATGGGGTCGCAAAGAGTTGGACACGACTGAGTGATTGAACTGAATACCTAGTATTTGCTATTATTCACATCTCACATTAATATGGCAAATGAATCACAATTAATGAAATACTATTGATACATTATTATTAACTCAAGCTCATACTTTATCCACAGGCATTTTGCTTATTTGTTTCTTTTAATAGGATGTTCTTCTGTGCCAGGATCCTACTCAGAATAGCACATTATATTTAGTCATCATGTCCCCTTAGACTCCCCTTAGATGTAACAGGTTTCAATTTTTTTTTTTTCTTTTTTAAAAAGTGTGAGGAATATTTACCAGGTAATTTGCAGAATGTCCTTCGTTCAAGATTTTTCTGATATCTTTATCATGATTACAATGGAGTTATATAGTATTTCAGGAGGAAGATCATAGAAGTGAAGTGCCATGCTCATTGTATCATATCAAGGTTACATATTATCAGCTTTGTTGAGTTTAACCTTCATCAACTTGTTTAAAGTAGTATCTTTCAGGGTTCTCCACTGTAATATTAATCTGATTTATTTTCCTCTCTTCAAACTGTGCTTTTTGAAGGTCATTCAGTTCAGTTCAGTTCAGTTCAGTCGCTCAGTCATGTCCAACTCTTTGCAACCCCATGAATCACAGCACGCCAGGCCTCCCTGTCCGTCACCAACTCCCAGAGTTTACCCAAACTCATGTCAATCTAGTCGGTGATGCCATCCAGCCATCCCATCCTCTGTCGTCCCCTTCTCCTCCTGCCCCCAATCCCTCCCAGCATCAGAGTCTTTTCCAATGAGTCAGCTCTTCATATGAGGTGGCCAAAGTATTGGAGTTTCAGCTTCAACATCAGTCCTTCCAATGAACACCCAGGACTGATCTCCTTTAGGATGGAACTGGTTGGATCTCCTTGCTGTCCAAGAGACTTTCAAGAATCTTCTCCTACACCACAGTTCAAAAGCATCAATTCTTTGGCACTCAGCTTTCTTTATAGTCCAATTCTCACATCCATATGTGACTACTGGAAAAACCAAAGCTTTGACTAGATGGACTTGTATGTCTCTGCTTTTTAGTATGCTGTCTAGGTTGGTCATAATTTTTCTTCCAAGGAGCAACCATCTTTTACTTTCATGTATTCAGTTACCATCTGCAATGATTTTGGAGTCCCCAAAAATAAAATCTCTCACTGCTTCCATTGCTTCCGCATCTATTTGCCATGAAGTGATGGGACCATATGCCATGATCTTAGTTTTCTGAATGCTGAGTTTTAAGCCAAATTTCACTCTCCTCTTTTAGGTTCATCAAGAGTCTCTTTAGTTCTTCTTTGCTTTCTGCCATAAGTGTGGTGTCACCTGCATATCTGAGGTTATTGATATTTCTCCCAGAAATCTTGATTCCAGCTTGTGCTTCATCCAGTCCAGCATTTCTCATGATGTATTCTGCATATAAGTTAAATAAGCATGGTGACAATATACAGCCTTGACCTACTCTTTTCCCAATTTGGAACCAGTCTGTTTTTCCATGTACAGTTCTAACTGTTCCACCTGACATGTATACAGGTTTCTTAGGAGGCAGGTCTGGTGATCTGGTATTTCCATGTCTTTAAGAATTTTCCACAGTTTGTTGTGATCCACACAGTCAAAGGCTTTGGCATAGTCAATAAAGCGGAGAAGGCAATGGCACCCCACTCCAGTACTCTTGCCTGGAAAATCCCAGGCACGGAGGAACCTGGTGGGCTGCAGTCCATGGGGTTGCAAAGAGTTGGACACGACTGAGCAATTTCACTTTCACTTTTCACTTTCCTGCATTGGAGAAGGAAATGGAAACCCACTCCAGTGTTCTTGCCTAGAGAATCCTAGGTATGGGGGAGCCTGGTGGGCTGCCGTCTATGGGGTCGCACAGAGTCGGACACGACTGAAGTGACTTAGCAGCAGCAGCAGTCAGTAAAGCAGAAGTAGATGTTTTTCTGGTTCTCTCTCGATTTTTCAATGATCCAACAGATGTTGGCAATTTGACCTCTGCTTCCTCTGCCTTTTCTAAATGCAGCTGAATAGAGTGAAAAAGCTTGGAAAGATTGAAGGCGGGAGGAGAAAGGATGACATAGATGGATGGCATGACTGACTCAATGGACATGAGTTTGAGCAACCTCTGTGAGTTGGTGATGGACAGGGTAGTCTGGTATGTTGCAGTCCATGGGGTCACAAAGAGTTAGACATGACTGAGCAACTGACCTGAACTGAACAACATTTCATTGATATTTCAATAAAATACTGCTTTATTTTTGTTGAAAATTTTCTAGCTTTGGCTGATGGGAGCTCTTTAGTTTTATTCGTGTGTCCATTTGCCATACTATAATTACTGAAGTTGTTTTTTTTTTTTTTTTTTGAGTGGGGGCACATCCTTGTTGTCTTGGTACTACAAGATAATCAAGGGTCCTATTAGGTATTTCCTGGCCCAGTTTCAAAGTCAGCTAGTTTTCTAAAGTGTCCTGACCTAACCCTAACCCTAACCCTAAGTGTTATTTTTGCTGGAGAATTGTATTAGAAGAAAAACTCAGCTGACATCATTCTTTTGGCAGAAAGTGAAGAGAAACTACAGAGCCTCTTGATGAAAGTGAAATAGGAGAGTGAAAAAGCTTGCTTAAAACTCAATATTCAAAAAACAAGGATCATGGCATCCAGTCCCATCACTTCATGGCAAATAGATGGGGAAACAATGGAAACAGTGACAGACTTTATTTTCTTGAGCTCCAAAATCACTGCAGATGATGACTGAAGCCATCAAATTAAAAGACACTTGATCCTTGGAAGAAAACCTATGACAGTCCTAAACAGCATATTAAAAAGCAGGGACATTCCCAACAAAGGTCTGTATAGTCAAAGCTATGATCTTTCCAGTAGTCATGTATGGATGCTGTCACATCCATACATGGACCATAAAGATGGACCATAAAGAAAACTGAGCGCCAAAGAACTGATGCTTTAGAACTGTCGTATTGGAGAAGATTCTTCAGGTTCCTTTGCACAACGAGGTCAAAGCAGTCAATCCTAAAGGAAATCATTCCTGATGCTGAAGCTGAAACTCCAATACTTTGGTTACCTGCTGCAAAACATGGACTCAGAAAAAAACTCTGATTCTGGGAATGGTTGAAGGCAGGAGAAGAAGAGAATGATAGAGGATGAGATTGGATGGCATCACTGACTCTATGGGCATGAATTTGAGCAAACTCTAGGAGTTGGTCATGGAGAGGGAAGTCTAGTGGGCTGCAGTCCACATGGTCGCAAAGAGCCGACATGACTGAGCAACTCAACTGATGGATGCTTATTGATACTTAGGTGTCTTTGCTCTGAGGCTCTCTCAGCTGAGAGAGCTAGGAAATATTAAATGTGTATACTAATTTATACATGTATATAAATTTGTAAATAACTATATATATAATTATCTGTATTTATATTAAGTGAAAATGTGTTCATATTGGTGGTTCAGACTCTAATCCATTACCACATAAATCATGCTAGTTTACTCTTTATCTTTAAATTCCTATTCCAAGAGTGAGAAACCTGATCCTCACCATCCATCAATTAAAACTGTTCAATGATAGTGTGCATATATGTGCACATGTGTGTCTGTGTGTTTTCAAGGAGTTGGTGATGGACAGGGAGGCCTGGCGTGCTGCGATTCATGGGGTTACAAAGAGTCAGACATGACTGAGCGACTGAACTGAACTGATTTTTATGGAGTACAATATTGCTAATGAGAGTGCAGTTCTAACTTTATCATTCATTTTACTGTATTAAAGTTAATATTAAACTTTTAATTCTTCTGTATAATTTTGCATTTCATCTTGGGTTCCCTTGACTTCTTAAATAATTTTTAAAATTTGTCTACATTTAAGGTCAGTCTTTGTACTGTAAAGTTCTATGATTTCTGACCAATGGAGTCATGCATCCACCATTATAGTGTTATACAAAACAGTGTTACCACTCTAAAATCTCCTGTGTGTTTAGCTGTTCAATGCCCACTCTTTCCTTCTCTCCTTGTACCTGAAAACCACAGTTTTATTTATTGCTTCTAGTTTTGACTTTTCCAGACTGTCAAATCAGTGAAGTCATTTATTGTCTTCTCTTTTTAGAACTGGTTTCTTTCATTTACCAATATGTATTTTGGTTTCCTCCATGTCTTTTCATTTCTTGATAACTTATTCCCTTCCATTGCCAAACAGTATTCCATTGTATGGATGTACTTCAGTTTGTTCATTCATATATTAAAGAAATCTTGGTAGTTTCTGATATGTTTAGAAGCAGTGAAAAGGATATCATTGTTTTGTTCCCAATTGGAGGAAGAAAATGTTCAGTTTTTCATCATTAAGTATGATGTTAGCTATAGGTTTTGTAGATTTTCTTTGTCAAGTTGAGGAAGGTCCTCTCTATTCCTAGTTTCTATTTTTGTTATGAATGAGTTATAACTAAATCAAATATTTGCCTCTTTTAAAAAGTTTTTAAACTCTTTTTAAATTTTGCTTTATTGACTATGCCAAAGCCTTTGACTGTGTGGTTCACAATAAACTGTGGAAAATTCTGAAAGAGATGGGAATCCCAGACCACCTGACCTGCCTCTTGAGAAACCTATATGCAGGTCAGAAAGCAACAATTAGAACTGGACATGGAACAACAGACTGGTTCCAAATAGGAAAAGAAGTCAGTCAAGGCTGTATATTGTCACCCTGCTTATAAACTTCTATGCAGAGTACATCATGAGAAACTCTGGGCTGGAAGAAGCACAAGCTGGAATCAAGATTGCCGGGAGAAATATCAATAACCTCAGATGTGCAGATGACACCACCCTTATGGCAGAAAGTGAAGAGGAATTCAAAAGCCTCTCGATGAAAGTGAAAGAGGAGAGTGAAAAAGTTGGCTTAAAGCTCAACATTCAGAAAACGAAGATCATGGCATCTGGTCCCATTACTTCATGGAAAATAGATGGGGAAACAGTGGAAACAGTGTCAGACTTTATTTTTGGGGGCTCTAAAATCACTGCAGATGGTGACTGAAGCCATGAAATTAAAAGACGCTTACTCCTTGGAAGGAAAGTTATGACCAACCTAGATAGCATATTAAGGAGCAGAGACATTACTTTGCCAACAAAGGTCCATCTAGTCAAGGCTATGGTTTTTCCAGTAGTCACGTATGGATGTGATATTTGGATGGTGAAGAAAGCTGAGTGCCGAAGAATTGATGCTTTTGAATTGTGGTGTTGGAGAAGACTCTTGAGAGTCCCTTGGCTTGCAAGGAGGTCCAACTAGTCCATCCTAAAGGAGATCAGTCCTGGGTGTTCATTGGAAGGAATGATGCTAAAGCTGAAACTCCAATACTTTGGCCACCTCATGAGAAGAGTTGACTTATTGGAAAAGACCCTGATGCTGGGAGGGATTTGGGGTAGGAGGAGAAGGGGACGACAGAGGATGAGATGGCTGGATGGCCTTACCAACACAATGGACATGAGTTTGAGTAGACTCCGGGAGTTGGTGATGGACAGGGAGGCCTGGCATGCTGCAGTTCATGGGGTCGCAAAGAGTTGGACACGACTGATCGACTGAACCAAACTGAAAGTTTTTGGTGCCAATTTATTTGATCATATATTTGTTTTCCTTTACCCTGTTGATGTAGTAAATTTTATCAGTTTCAGTTTTGAAATAGCTGTGCATTTATGAAAAACTCAGTTGATTTTAGCATATAATTTTTTTAAAATATTTGTGGATTAGGTTAATTTTTTGTTGAAAAGTTTTTTCATCATTGTCCAGTACAGATATTGGTTTGTAGCTTTCTTTTATTGTCTTATTATATAGTTTTGCTATTAAAGTAATGCCAACTTCACAGAATGATTTAGTTGTATGCCCTCTTCCTCTATTTTCTGGAAGAATTTTGGAAAAATTAGTTAAATTTATTCCTTAAATTCAGTCGAATTCACCAATGAAATTATCTGAGTCTGATGTTTTCTTACAGAAGATTAGTAATTTCCAATTTAAATTCTAAAAAAAAAAAAAAAATTCTAAAAATATATATGGCTCTTTGTATTAACCACTTTTCTTTGTTTGAGTTTTGATATTTTGTGTCATACAAAGAAGCGGCCCATTTCATGTAAGTTTTTCCATTTATTATCAGTAAGTTGTTTATAGTTTTATTTTAATATCCATGACATCAGTAGTGATGAGTCCTCTGAGATTGGTAATATGTACAGTTTTGGTTTTTTGTTGGTTTTCTAAAAGTTTGTCAGTTTTACTGATTTTTTTTTCCCAAAAGAACAAGCATTTTGTTAGATCAATTTTCTCAACTGTTTTCCTTTTTCTCAATTCCATTGATTTCTGCTGAGGTTTTTATTTATTTTCTTCTGCTTGATTTAAGCATGTGTATCTCTCATTTTCCCAAGGAGAAAGCTTAGTATTGATTTTAGGTCTTTCTTCTTTCCAAATACATATATTATTTGATGTCATAAATCTCCCCTCTAAAGCACTGCACTAACTATATCTCACACATTATAATGTTGCATTTTATTTTTATTTAGTTCAGTATTTTAAATTTATTTTGAGACTTTTTAAAGTCATTTTCTTAGTCATTGCCCTTCATTTTTTGTCTTCAAATAGCAGCATACTATTTCACATATGATGCAGGGACCTTTAACATTATTTCCAATTCTGCATTTTCATTCCCTTGCTATTTCTGTCATTTATTTAACTTCAACATATGTCATCATCAACCAATGTATTTTTATTGCTATCTCTTTAAACAGTATTATTTTACACCAATATTTAATTTGCCTTCATTTTTCCTCCCTTTTCTAACATCTTAATTTTCTTTATATAAATCCAAGCTTGTTTCTGTCTGTCTTAAGAACTTATTTTTACATTTCTCTACTAGTCACAAGATCCTTCAGTTTTATTTTCATTTATTTTCATTTTTCAAAGAGGAAAGTCTTTATTTCTCATTTACTTTTCAAGGATGATTTGTTTTATACACAATTCTAAATTTCTTCATTTTTTTCTTCCAGCATATTCAGTATTTCACTCTAGTTTCTGCTTGGGTGGTTTCTGACAAGAAGTCCATTTGTGCTCTTAGACTTTCTTGATTATAGGAAACCTGTTTTTCCTCCAGTTTTAAGTTTTTTTTTTGTTTTTGTTTTTTTTAATTTGGTTTCCTGAAGTTTGATAGGATACACAGAGGGTTTACTGTTTGTTTATTTTGTTTTATTGGAAGTGCCTTTTTTATGTTCCCTGAGATGGTTTGGGGTCTGTCATTAATTTTAGAAAATTCTCTATTTAGCTACAAATATCCTATCCAGAACTTTTCATCTTATTTCTCTATCTTCTCATTCTGATTTTCCAATTATGCATATGTCATACTTTTGAAATTGTCCCATAGTTCTTGGATGTTGTATCCATGTACTTATCTGTTTTTCATTCCTTCTGTTCATTTCATCTTAGGAAGTTTCTATTGTCTTATTTTCAAGAGTTCTATCTATCCATTACCTATCTATCCATCTATCTACTTGTTTCTTGTTCAAGTAAGAAACTGTTATTCTGACTAGAATAAAAGAGGCTGTGTAGAATTGCCTGTGAATGCTCTGTGAATTATTATCAGAGGTCACTTAAGAACAGTTCCTCCCTCTCCAGAAGTGCTTGTCATTTGGCTTCATAACACAGCCTACTCCTACAGAACCCCATAATTTATAGCACTTACCTATCTGTCATACATAATGAGAAGAGATTTTTTAATATATTTGATAACAATTCAGCAAGTTGTCAAACTGGATTATCAGCTCTATTAAAATTCAATCAGACACAGTAAATGAGATGCTTGATTAATTTCAGCATATGTTGACTGTAGTTTGACTTCCTCTGGAGAAAAGAAAATATATATATACATATATATGTATGTGTATATATATATGTGTGTATATATATATATATATTTGTAGAAAGAGAAGATACACACATATTTTTTTAGGAATAAGTTTTATTTTGTCAACAGCAAATGTGTCTGGTACCTCTGTTTTTGAAGTGTTTTAAACTATAATATATTTCTTAACATGGATTATTCATCGACATGTCCAGATCTCTTGTATATTTTCCCTAAATGTGACAGGCTAGATTTCTCATCCATGACATAAGTAAATAAAACTTGCTTTGAATATCTATAAAATAAGTAACTTACATGAACGTGAGGTTTCATCGCAGAGTCAAGTGGACCACGTGGCCCATGTTTTTATGAAAGTGAAGGATTTCCCAGGTGGCACTAGTGAAAATTACAAGCAAATTTTTCTGGCTATAAGTGTAAATATTTTTCATCTCAAGGGGAAAAACCAGCTTAAAAAAATCACAAAGGAAATGGCTTAATTTTCTGGAGACTGCATAGCTTCACTTTAGGACATAATTGCTAGGTACCGGGTTTCTTTGGGGAAAAATTTTTTTTAAGTTTTTTTTTTTTTTTTGGCTTATATAAAGATAGCATGGTGAGATTCTACTCCTGTCTTAAAAGGTGAAATAACACCTATCCCTAAATAAAATATTTTATGTTAGATTCCAAGGAAAAACTCACTATTATGAATGTCAGAAGACCAGGATTTAAATTCAAATTCCTATACTTTCAATTTGCTTAACTTTCATCAAATTATTTAATGTCTCTGAGTATTAATTTTCTTATCAGTAATCCTGTTTAAGTAAACCTCACACATTACTCTTGTAAATATTAAAGACAATTTTGTACATGAATCAACTTTCTATAATTTAAAGGGCTATGCACATGCAAAATAAAATTATAGCAATAATATTGTCATTGATCTCATAGAGTTCTAAAATCATAAGCATAATTGTATATTCAAAATATACTTGTCAGTGACATAACCATTTATATACAAAGTACATTTAATAAGATTTTTTGTAGCACTTTCTTATATCTCCCATCCCTGCAGGGCAAGACTACAACATTATATCTAATGTCAAATGTTGACATCACACAAAAGTAAATACTTCCCTCATACAAACTTTATAAAATGCAGAAAAATTTAACATGAATGACTAACTTAAGTAAGACATGCTCCTGAGGCTTTACATAGATTTATGTAAGATTTATAACCTTGCAAATTAATTTATGCTATTACCACTTTAATTTTACAGATGCAGAAACCAAGGACTAAAAAGATTAAGTGATTACTTTAGTATCCTTTAGGTTAAAAAGTAAAAAGTTCAACAAGAAACTCTGATTCTTGGATCCGCAGTATGAAGCAATATACTATGACACCTTTAAAATCTAGACTGAAGTATGGAACCAAACTCAGATACTCAGATTTTGACTATTATTATTATTTTTTTTTTATTTCAAAAGTATTATTTTTAGCCATTCAGGCTAAATGGCATACTATGTCACTAATGGGAAAACAATGTCAGAGCTACAGGAATAATAGTTGAGAGGCTGGAATATGTGCTAAATGCTTACATGACTGCTGTTGAGTAATTCTTAAAATATTATAGCTATTTTAATCTCCTTTGATGAAAAAAGGATAAATTTTTAGAATCAAGTAAATCCCTATAGCTAGTGAGTTAAAGTAGTTGGGATTTAAGCCAGTGTTTAGCCTGCATGTAACCACTACACCATCACAGCAATTTTAAAGATATTTCTTTAAAAAGAGGCAATCATCTCTCTGTTACATATTATAATTCACCATCTAAATTAGATTAAATATTAATTAAACTCTATTATAAAAACAATTTTCAAAGAAAAATTATTAGGTATCTTTAAAGTTAAGTACTGTGTTTTGAAGGAAAGCTTAAGAATTTACAATCTTTTCTAAAGAATCTGGGCAGTATAGGTTGATACTTGGTTTTGAGATTTAAAGTAGAAAAACATAGATCCACTATTCTTTATTCTGCCTAATACAGAGGACTGTTGTGAGTAGAGAACATGAGATCAAATATATTAATACATATCGAACACTTTAGAATGATCTAAAATAATTCACTATAACTGAAGAATGAATAGTAAGGTTTAACAAAGATTTTGTTAGAAGATTAGGAACCAATTGCTTTCATTAAGAGAAATCAATGATGTAACTTAATTAAATGCATATTAGTTGAAGAGTAGTTAAAGGCTGCATGGAAATCGACATTGAGAAACTAATTTGAAATCAGAGTCATAGATATAGCAAAAATATAGTCTTATAAAAGAGATTTCCAATAGGGCAAAAAAGGGTTTTTGGTGATTTAAAAAAAAAAAATAATAACTATTAAAAATGTTACAGGACCATTTAGGCCACAGGACAGGAAAAGGTCAGTTTTCATTCCAACCCCAAAGAAAGGCACTGCCAAAGAATGGTCAAATTACTGAACAATTGCACTCATTTTATATGCTAGCAAGGTAATGCTCAAAATTCTCCAAGCCAGAATTCAACAGTATATGAACCGTGAACTTCCAGATGTTCAAGCTGGATTTAGAAAAGGCAGAGGAACCAGAGAGCAAATGGCCAACATCCATTGGATCATCGAAAAAGCAAGAGAGTTTCAGAAAAGCATCTATTACTTCTTTATTGACTACACCAAAGCCTTTGACTGTGTAGATCACAATAAACTGTGGAAAATTCTTCAAGCGATGGGATTACCAGACCACCAGACCTGCCTCCTGAGAAATCTGTATGCAGGTCAAGAAGCAACAGTTAGAACTGGAATCTGGTTCCAAATCAGGAAAAGAGTATGTTAGGGCTGAATACTGTCACCCTGCTTATTTAACTTATATTCAGAGTACATCATGAGAAATGCTGGGCTGGATGAAGCACAAGCTGGAATCAAGACTGCCTGGAGAAATAATAATAACCTCAGATATGCAGATGACACCACCCTTATGGCAGAAAGCAAAGAAGAAGTAAAGAGTCTCTTGATGAAAGTGAAAGGAGGAGAGTGAAAAAGTTGGCTTAAAATTCAACATTCAGAAAACTAAGATCATGGCATCCAGTCCCATCACTTCATGGCAAATTGATTGGGAAACAGTTGAAACAGTGAGAAACTTTATTTTGGGGGGCTCCAAAATCACTGTAGATGGTGACTGCAGCTATGAAATTAAAACACATTTTCTTCTTGGAAGAAAGGCTATGACCAACCTAGACAGCATAATAAAAAAGCAGAGACATCACTTTGCCAACAAAGGTCCAACTAGTCAAAGCTATGGTTTTTCCAGCAGTCACTATGGATGTGAGAGTTGGGCTTTGAAGAAAGCTGAGTGTCAAGGAATTGATGCTTGTGAACTGTGGTGTTGGAGAAGACTCTTGAGAGTCCCTTGCATGGCAAGGAGATCAAACCAGTCTATTGTAAAGAAATCAGTCCTGAATACTCATTGGAAGGACTGATGCTGAAGCTGAAACTCCAATACTTTGACCACCTGATGCAAAGAGCTGACTCATTTGAAAAGACCCTGATGCTGGGAAAATTTGAAGACAGGAAGAGTAGGGGCCAACAGATGATGAGATGGTTGGATGGCATTGCCAACTTGATCAACATCAGTTTGAGCAAGCTCTGGGCATTGGTGAAGTCTGGCATGCTTCAGTCCATCGGGTCTCAAAGAGTTGGACATGACTGAGGGACTGAACTGAACTGAAAAATGGTACAAATGAACCTATTTACAAGACAGAAATAGAGTCACAGATGTCAAAAACAAATTTATGGTTACCAAGGAGAAAGAGATAAATTGGTAGATTGGGATTGACATATACACACAGCTATATATAAAATATGTAACTAATAAGAACCTACTGTATAGCATAAAGAACTCTACTCAATAATCTTAATGACCTATATGGGAATAAAATCTAAAAAAGAGTGAATATATGTATATGTATAACTGATTCATTTACTGCACAGCAGAAAGCAACATAACACTGTAAATCAACTTTGTGTGTGTGTTTGTGTCTGTGTGTGCTCCGTTATGTCCAGTGTTTTGTGACCCCACGGACTGTATCCTGGCAGGCTCCTCTGTCCATGGCATTTTCCAAGGGAGAATACTAGAGTGAGTTGCCATTTCCTACTCCAGGGCATCTTCTCAACTCAGGGATTGAACCTGGGTCGTTTGTGTCTCTTTTTTTGACAGGAGGGTTCTTTACCACTGCTGCCATATGTGAAGCCCCTACTCCAATAAAATTAATTAAAATAAACAAAAATCACTACCATATGTTATTCTGAGGAAAGGGATTCTAAGATCATACTTAAAAAAAAAAATACACACACACACATATCTTTAAGTTGCTTCTTCTTCAAATAGTATCTGACTCAGCAGTATCTCCCATGGATTATTCTTTTCAACTGGAATAACATATAAGAAGCATTTATAGTTTGTTCCAAAAATCATTCAATGAAAATTATTTCAATCACTTAATGTATCCTTTGTATTATTCAAGGTTTTAGTTAAAAACAAATAGAAATTAAAATAAAGATCAAAACAAACTGACACCAATTCTCTTCCAGCCTGGTGGTACTTCTACCAATCATTATGAAAAGAGCATACCCAGTTAGCTGTTGTTCCTTAACTCTGGATTTTCAAGTGAGAAATTTGTAGAGGAGACCTAAGACTGAAAATTGATGGCCTAGTCTAAAGCAGTTCTACCTCAGCAGAACCCTCAAAACAAGAGCGAACAATAAAAGGGAATTTGGGAGTTGATGGTTATGACGCATTAGTATAGCAGGGATAACTCACTTCAGAGACCATGAAGGAGCTATGCTCAAAACAGATACCTGCACTTTTCTAGCAAACACATGTGGGTACTGTGGCTGGGTATTTGGCTAGAATTCTGGGAACTAGATGCTAGAATCATGATGACTGCTTCCTCAAACGAGGTAGATACCTCTGCTCATTTCCTAACAACAACAACAAAATCATTTATTCACAGCAGCTGCTTAATCATGCTGCACTTTTCTGAACTGAAATCTCCTGTGAGACACCCAAAGATATTCTCATACTAATCTTGATGTTATGCCTGTATATGTTAAGTTACATGACAAGAATTTTGAAGATAGAATTAAGTTTATGGGCCATGAATTGGGAAAGTTATCCTGGAAAATATGGGTAGATTAAATGTGATTCTGACTTTCAAAAATAGAAGAAAGCTTCAGTCAGAGAGATGACACTAAAAAAGAGGAATAACAGTTATTTATTTTTAAATGAGTTTTTGTTGGAGTAGTTGGTTCACAGATGGCAGCAGTGGGTAAACAATCCTCCTGCCCATGTAATGTGAGTGGAACTCAATGCACCATTGCTGGATCTGAAAATGAAGGACTGAGACCACAAGATTACAACCGTTTGTAAATTGTGCACTGCCTGCAGATACCAAGAAAACAATGACCATGGTCATTTCCATCAGTAAGGAACTTAGGCCTGCCAGCCATCTGAATAAACAAGAAAGTCAGTTCTTTCCCTAGAGTTTCCAGAAAGCAATATAACCCTGCTGCCAAGCTTGAGTTTAGCATTATGGAACTCATTCTAGGCTCTGACCCACAGAACTTCAAATGAATAAACCTGTGCTACTGCAAACCACTAAGTTTGTGATAATCTGCTAAAGCAAAAAACAAACAAGGAAACTAACAAGAAACCATACGTACACACACAAACAAAACATTGTATAGGTTTTTTATAATGTGTACATACCTGTGTATCATGACTGATCAATTATGTATTACACTGCTTGATGCGCCAGTATATGAGAAGAGGAAACCGCGGTCTTCGCATTCCTCTTCCTCTGTACTTCTCTCTCCTGCTCTGAGCATCGGTCCATAAGTTCACAAATTAAAGTAAGAAGCAGCTTTAGTTTTATTAATAGAATTTTAAATTTCCATTCTTTCACATTTACATTACTGATAAATTTAAAACATTTACAATCAACTCTATAATCCTAATACAATACTCTATGTCTTGTCTATGGATCATTGTGTAAAACTAGAAGCCCAGCAATATACATTATTTATAATGCTTTGACAATGCAAACGTGATTCACTGCTAAACCAGGAATTCCATCTATAGAGTAGCAGAAAGTCTCTTCAACAATATATATATGTGTGCAATGTCAAATGAATTTACTTAAATTTAACTAATTAATTAAGTGCTTTAACAGGTATTTATCAAGTGCTCACTATATAACAGGTTTTATCTGTCAGAAAATAAAAGCCATAAGCCACATTTACTTAAAGTGTCACAATTATTTCATATCTTAATTTACTTCATATTCAAACAGGGCATTATTTTCTGGGTGTTTTATTCTGGCTTATCCAATTAAATTTCATTTCATTGTGTTACACAAAACATACCATTGTCACCGTATCACTAAGAACTTTCAGCTTTTGTTGATACAATTCATGGACTTTTCTAATGACCTTTCATTTTTGGTGGAAGAAAGCTAAGCTCACCCAAACACTAAAATAAAAGCTGTATGTGTCCATACTCCACACAGTATACTCAAGGGTAGCAACCACATTCTGGAAACCCAAGCTCAACGTCATTGGCATTAGGTGCAACTATACTGACTTATCTTTGGCATACTAGATTCTGAATGTCAAAAGTAATGGAGATGTATTTGTGTGTAAGTGTGTTTGTGTGTGTGTGTCTGAGACAGAGAGGAAGAAGTGGAAAGAGAATACAGATGTTTTTAATAGGTCACTATTGAATTCAGGAAATATCTAGGTTTTGAAAAATTCTTTGGAAAGATGGCAAAATAAACTGTGACATTAGTAACAGTATAAGCAATTTAACTTTTGTTTATAGTATACAGAAATGCAACAGATTTTTGTAAGTTAAATTTGTATCCCACAAGTTTACTGAATTTATTAATTAGTTCCAGCATATTGTGGAGTCTTTGAGCTTTTCTATGTATAAGATCATGCCATCTACAAAGAGATGATTTTATTTCTTCCTTTCTGAATTGTATGAATCTTATTTTCTTGTCTGCCTAATTCTCCTCTGATTCTATAATTTTAAGTAATTTGCATTTGTGATCAGAGATTCTTTCTACTGCTTGATCAAATCTGTTATTGATATACTTCATTGTATTTTTCATTTCATTCATTGTATTCAACTCCAGAATTTGTTTCATTCTTTTTATGATTTCTATCTTTTTATCCAAATTCTCATTTTGTCCCTATTTTGTTTTTCTGATTTATTTTCAGTACCTACTTGTGTTCTTTTGGAGCTTGCTGAGATTCCTTAAAATAATGGTTTTGAATTCTTTGTCAGGTAATTTATAGATCCCCATTACTTTAGATCCATTATATTCTTCAAGAGATGGGAATACCAGACCACCTGATCTGCCTCTTGAGAAATTTGTATGCAGGTCAGGAAGCAACAGTTAGAACTGGACATGGAACAACAGACTGGTTCCAAATAGGAAAAGGAGTTCATCAAGGCTGTATATTGTCACCCTGTTTATTTAACTTATATGCAGAGTACATCATGAGAAATGCTGGACTGGAAGAAACACAAACTGGAATCAAGATTGCCAGGAGAAATATCAATAACCTCAGATGTGCAGATGACACCACCCTTATGGCAGAAAGTGAAGAGGAACTCAAAATCCTCTTGATGAAAGTGAAAGTGGAGAGTGAAAAAGTTGGCTTAAAGCTTAACATTCAGAAAACGAAGATCATGGCATCCGGTCCCACCACTTCATGGGAAATAGATGGGGAAACAGTGGAAACAGTGTCAGACTTTATTTTTTGGGGCTCCAAAATCACTGCAGATGGTGACTGCAGCCATGAAATTAAAATTTCCTCCTTGGAAGGAAAGTTATGACCAACCTAGATAGCATATTCAAAAGCAGACATCACTTTGCCAACAAAGGTCCGTCTAGTCACGGCTATGGTTTTTCCTGTGGTCATGTATGGATGTGAGAGTTGGACTGTGAAGAAGGCTGAGCACGGGAGAATTGATGCTTTTGAAGTGTGGTGTTGGAGAAGACTCTTGAGAGTCCCTTGGACTGCAAGGAGATCCAACCAGTCCATTCTGAAGGAGATCAGCCCTGGGATTTCTTTCGAAGGAATAATGCTAAAGCTGAAACTCCAGTACTTTGGCCACCTCATGTGAAGAGTTGATTCATTGGAAAAGACCCTGATGTTGGGAGGGATTGGGGGCAGGAGGAGAAGGAGACGACAGAGGATGAGATGGCTGGATGGCATCACTGACTCGATGGACGTGAGTCTTAGTTAACTCCAGGAATTGGTGATGGACAGGGAGCCCTGGTGTGCTGCGATTCATGGGGTTGCAAAGAGTCGGACACGACTGAGCAACTGATCTTATCTGATTATATTCTCTTAGTGTTGTCATATTTTCTTGATATTTCCTGGTCCTTGAAATCTTAGGTTGCTGTCTTCACATTTAAAGAAACAGTCGTCTCTTTCAGTCTTACTGATTTTCCCTTGGGAGAAAAATTACCTTCACCAATCAGGCCATCTAGAGATTGTGACCATCTCTCAGGCCTCTTCTATGGATTCACTCATCTCACAACACTTACTCCCTTTGGCAGAATTCTTAAGATTGTATGTTTTTTTCTCAATCCCCCAAGGCCAGGCCAGGTTCAGAGGCTTTTGTTTTTGCTGGAGTAATCCCTTTAAATTCGTATTTTTTTGTGCCTTCACCGATCCCACAGAGTGGGCTGGCTTTCTGCATATATTCAGGAGCCATCTGCCAAGACTCAACATATCCACAGTAGTGGATCAAAGTCTTCCATGGGTGAGAATGGTGGGTGAAACATTCACAGCATTTAGGGTTTCTATAGCCTAATAGTGGGGTCCACAGGCAAGCAGTTTGTGGTTAAGCTCCCTGATTGGGTTCATGATGTGTTTAGTAGGATCTACAGATGTTATCTAAGCCTGGTTCTCCTGGCCTCTTTCAATTCAAAGCCATGCTATTCATGGCTTGCCGCATTACTCTTTTTTGGAGGGGGCATTTATTTATTTATTTACTTTTCACTGTGTTGGGTCTTCACTGTTGTGTAGGCTTTTCTCTAGTTGCTGTGAGCACGGGCTACTCTTCACTGCTTTTCACAAGGGTGGCTTGTCTTGTTGTGGAGCACAGGCTCTGTGACATGTGGGCTTCAGTAGCTGTGGTGTGTGGGCTCAGCAGTTGTGGTTCCTGAGCCCAAAAGCACAGACTTAGTAACTGTGGCACATGGGCTTAGTTGTTCCCTGGCATGTGGGATCTTCATGGACCAGGGATCAAACCCTTGTCTCATACATACTGGCTGATGGATTCTTTACTACTGAACCACCAGGGAAGCCTCACCTCATTATTTTTGTTGAGGAAAGAAAAACATGACCTCTTGACCAGAACCCCACGTGTCTGGGATGCTGAGCTTTAACTGGCTCCTCTGTCACTTTCCCGCTTGGGAGAAAGCACAGGTTCGACACTGAACTGTTCTGCTCTGAAGGACGGGTGACATGATTAAAGGGGAACCATTCTTCTGGCCCTTTTCAGTGTGTCTATTCTCTGAGTTTTTTGCCCCATCAATGTGCTGGGACCTCTCTTCCGAATTCCCAGACTCCCACAGAGGTACTCTCGTTTGTGGGTGGCAGTGAAAATCAATGTTCTGAGAGGAAATGGCAGTAGAAAACTCATATTCTACCATCTTGCTGATGACACTTCTCCATCAAAACAACATTTTGTATCAATATTTAGTCTGTTATACTTCTTGCAAGCATGAAATTTGTCTAATTTGTCTTTCTGTTACATAATAGGCAATGATATTTGCTTAGCAAATTACATCATAAATAGACAATGATGATATAAATTGATGGGTAGATGCTCTGAGGTACTCTAGCACATGGGCTCTAATAATTTCTGCCTAAAATTTTTGCAAGATATGGAGAAGACCATCTTTCATCTCCACAAACACAGAGAGAAAACACCCATCTCCAGTGTTCTTGAGGTCTCTGAGTATAATTTCTAAACTATTTCATATATTTAAAAAGTTAAGCATAAATTTCTTTTGATAAAAAATCTGTCTATTCTATGAAACAACTGGGGAATTCAGAAATTACTCAAATGAAAGAGATCATATTTTCACTTCCATATATACCTAGATAAATGTACAAGCTTCATAAAATAGGCCCCCGAGTGTCATTTTTCTTTCTCTAGTTTATAAACTGAAATGCGATGATGCAAATGGGATTTTAAACATTTATAAAACTTATAAGTGATGGGTCATATTTCAGTTCTGAAACAGTTGTTACCAGACTTGCATTTTTGTGTCATTTATTCCACATACCAGAAATTTTTACTTTAGTCAAATTACTTAGCATATTTTCTTAATTATCAATGACATATATTTTTTCTAAAGGGAATATATATAATTTGTAACTACATCTTATGTGACAATATTTAGTTTTGTTTTCATCGATGCTATAGTTTAATTATAGTCCTCTTAAAGATTCTAAGGCATCTTAGATTCCAGAAAATATACCATTCATTGTTTTCACAGATATTTATTCAGTATCTACTCAGATCTAGACTCTGTGTAGGCACTAGATATGTAACAATTGATAAGACAAAAATTATATCTGTTCACTGCGGTAGAGAAAAGTATCATTGTCACCCAAACTAGAGACTTTTATATTTGAGTATTTTATATTTGAGTATTTCTATATATCCTATTTAAAGAATCAATTCTGATTGTTCTTGTTCCACATATTTTTATTTTAAATCTAGTTTACATATAGTTTGAAAGATTGCTTAGGAGCAATTGACTGCTATTTGCACTTTAAGGAATTGTCCTGAGATTCCAAGGTATCTTATTTTAGTGATACAACTCTCTCAGTTTTTACATTTTGACACATTCCGCCATGTTCTTTACAACATAATTACTTATAGTTCCAGAATGCCTGGCTCTTAGTAACCTTCTATGGTTCCTTTCTCTTTTATGGCAAATACCCCTTTAGATGTTCCTGTATCAGATCATATCAATGCACCAGGTTATGTTCTAATGAAACTGGATCTCAACAGTGGTATAGTGAAATTCTTGTAACGTTTCCTCCCAGGGCACTCACTGAACCTTACGCAGATTGGGCCACCTCATCCCGGTGATCCTAAAATTCTCCAATAATAAGGAAGAATAGAGGGCAGGTTTCCCCATTCCAGCTTCCTCCAGAAGAACGGAGGCTCCAATGCCAGTGCAATATCAAAATTTGTAAACTACTCTTGGGGCACAGGCCCTAACTCATAAAAATATTTATTGTTGTCTAGTCGCTAAATCGTGTCCAACTCTTTGTGATCCCATGGACTGCCTGTAGTAGCCTGCCAGGCTCCTCTGACCATGGGATTTCAAGGCAAGACTACTGAAGTATGTTGCCATTTCCTACCCCAGGGGATCTTCCCAATCCAGGGATCAAACACGTATCTCCTTGAATTAGCAGGAGAATTCTTTACCATTAAGCCAGGGTAAAACTTCTGACTTAATGTCAGTCTAGCTTACAATTCAAGAAGTTGAATTTAACTATGTTTAAATATCACTGAAGTTGCTTAAATAAACAGTTCAATAATAGGAAAAAAACAATAAATAGCTATTTTATGAACTCTGCCCTCAATACCAGCTGAAGTACATTTGTTTTGTGTAGAAATAAAAGAACTACACTGCTCATATCATTTCAGGGAATGATTTGTGAACGGGATGCCCCACAAGTATAGAAAATGAATAAAGCATAACCATGAATAGTCAGGATTGGGGAATTGTTACAAACACCATGCAAGAACTTCTAATACCCATTGAAGCTGGCAAAGTTACAGAGTCCAGGGAGTGTGATTATTGAAAAATGATGCTAGACTTATTAAAAGGGTTCAGATCATGAAATTCCTTGGATTTAAAAATATGATTTTCATTTTTATTATGAAATCAATGAAAAATGGCAAATGTCTTAAAGATAGAAAGGATTGAATTTGATTTTTTAGAATCCTAGCTCTATAGTATATGAGCAGATGAGATGCTATAGAAGAATAGAGGCAATGAGATAAACTTAGGAGGATGTTTATATTTTTATGGTATATCTTCACATTAAATGTCTTTCTCAGGTTTGTCTACAGTGAATGACTCTGGAATTGTGATTGTTGGAAATGGTCTGACTTCCTAAACAAATGTGATAATCTGTGCCAAAAAAATCTGATTACAGCAGAGGAATGGAAAAGATTCCTTCCTTCTTCCTCAATGGCCATATTTTTATCAGACTTATTTGCTGTGTGTACTGCACATGCTATAAGCTCATTTTTTGTAATAATAAGCTCATTATTTGTAAAGGTAAAATATTTATGTTAATAAGAAATAAGTAAAAGAAGCTTAACATTCTTTGCATGTAAAGCAAAAGTATGATCATTGACTGGAAATTATTAAGGGACTGGGGAATAGACATCAAAGTCTATCAAATGAAACAAATAGCTCTTAAATATAGGTAGTGAAGATGATCAAGGAAATTGATATATTGAGGAAATCAATATATCACTGCTATCTGTAATACAAGCTTTCCTAAGGTCAACAGCCCACTCCTTTGGAGTGTCAAAGTTATTTCATTTTAGTTTCATCACTTATTAATTACAATCAAGGTGGATTCTGTATCCATGTTTATTACCATATCTCTGTCCACCTTTCCTAAAAAGTGTTCTAATCTTCTGAGCCTGGCTCATGAAATTATACTAATAAATAAAACATTGAGGACACAGCCTCACCTCAGCACTTCATGAAGTTTGTCTATGTGGAAAGATAGGGGAGTCCTGGTCAAAAACAGAACTGTCATAGAGATAACTTAAGAGAAAGAGATAAGACTGATGAATTTATAGGATATGGGTACCATATATTTGGGTACATGATGTTAGAATTTGTGATAGTCTAGAAATAGAAAATACACAGTTGAAAGATAGCCAAGATTTGGTCATTATTGACTAAGATTTGGTCATTATTGGCCATATCAGGAGCTGGGTTTTTTTGTTTGTTTGTTTGTTTGTTTAATCCTAACATTGCTAGAACCAGCTCTTCAGTCTCCTTTGTAACAATGTACTTATTATAACGGCAATCCACTTTAGTATTCTTGCTTGGGAAACCCCATGGACAGAGGAGTCTGGTGGGTTACAGTCTATGGGGTTGTGAAAGAGTTGAATATGAATTAGCAACTAAATCACAAGAACAACAACTTATAAAATGAGGTAGAGAAATATCTCCTATACTCTTTCAACCCCAGAATCATGTGAATCTAAATTATAGTTCAGGGAAAAGTATATTTCTTTTTAAGACTTCAGATATGCATTTTTATGTAAATATTTAGATGGACTAAAAGCATGGACATAAAAAGGCATATATGTAATAAAGAAATATATTCCAAATGAATGACAGAGAAATAAAATAATACTATAATAAGAATAATTATCAGGAAAGTACACAATGAAACATATAAAGACAAGATGGTATTAGATGCAACTGGGATCTATACAGGGTCAGAAGCTACAGCATGTTTAGGATAGAATTATAAAATATCTGACTATTAGGACTGATGAAATCTATGAAAGAGAGAATCTTATACTTTTTAAAATAACAATGTACAGTAAATCCAGGGCCTATCATTTTTAGATAATATTGATCACCAGATAAAACTGCTCAGTTTTCATCTTTTTTTCATCCATGACAATGTACAGGTATATAAAGAATAAAGAAGATGACTAATAAATGAATGAACAAATAAAGAAGAAAGAAAATAAAGCTAATGCCATCAGAAACCTAGGTTCCTTTCAGTCTTATCTGTCAATTTAGCTATCCTTACTGTGATGCAGAAGAAGGATGTCCGTCACAGCTCCAGGCATGCTATTCAACTAAATATCAATCAATGAAGAATTACACCATAGTAATCTCTTTATGCTAAAAAACAAACAAACAAACAAACAAAAAAACAGAATCATCTCAGCAGGCTTGTTCTCAAAAATGCTTTTTGGACTGCACTGCATCAATGGCTTATATATAAATATATCACTGTTAAGGAAAATGGAATTGTTATGACTGGTTGTCTATGGTTATTTAGAAAAGGAAGGATTGTCCAAATATAATCACAAGATTACCACCACCAAGGAAGAAGTGACTAGCACCCACAGCCAGTTTATCACAGGCATGTGCCAGCCAGCCAGTCTTTAGTATTTCAGTCCAGCAGATGAATTATTAAAGATTAAATAAAATGCATATTTTCTGCTCTTTAAAAATGTAGCATCTTCGGAACAAATCAAAATGCACACAACCGTACAAAAGTATATGCAAAGGTAATGCATATATGAATCAATTTAATTGTAAAAATCAGTCACCAAAATATCTAATATATTAATTAAATTTTACCAATATATTTTGCTTAACTCAATATTTCCAAAATGTCTTTATTTCAACATGTAATTAGATTTTTAAAATATTGCTGATATATTCCTTTCTGCATACTAAGTCTTTGAAATTCAGTATGTATTTATACTTAAAGCATATCTTAACTTCAAGTATTCTCTTGAAGCATTTGAAACACATTTCAGTTTTAAGTATTCAAAAGACATGTGTGGCTAATGGTTGCCATACTGGAGAAACCAGCAAATGTTTCTGGGAACCATAGCTTTTGTAAAAGCATATCAATTGGATATCTCTCTCCTTGATTCTCAGGAATTGTATGCAAGTATTAAGAATTATTTAGGTATATTTAGGAGAATTTAACAAAGAGTCTTCTCCTCCTAGAAGTGAAAATAAGCAAAACATTCTTTGACATGAATTGTACCAATGTTTTCTTAGGTCAGTCTCCCAAGGCAATAGAAATAAAAACAAACAAACAAAAAAAGGCAAATTAGGCTTAATAAAACATAAGCTTTTGCACAGTGAAGGAAACCATAAACAAGTTGAAAATGCAGCCTACAGACTGGGAGAAAATATTTGAAAATGATGTGATTAACAAACGCTTTATTTCCAAAACATACAAACAGCTCACATAATTCAACAATAAAAATCCAAACAATCCAATCAAAAAATGGACAGAAGATCTAAATAGATATTTCTCCAAAGAAGACATACAGATAGCCAACAGGTACAAGATGCTCAACATTGTTAATTATTTCTGCTGCTGCTGCTAAGTCGCTTCAGTCATGTCTGTTAAGTATTCAGTTCAGTTCAGTTCAGTTCAGTCGCTCAGTTGTGTCCGACTCTTTGCAACCCCATGAATCTCAGCATGCCAGGCCTCCCTGTCCATCACCAACTCCCAGAGTTCACTCAGACTCACATCCATCGAGTCAGTGATGCCATCCAGCCATCTCATCCTCTGTCGGCCCTTCTCCTCCTGCCCCCAATCCCTCCCAGCCTCAGAGTCTTTTCCAATGAGTCAACTCTTCGCATGAGGTCTCCAAAAAACTGGAGTTTCAGCCTTAGCATCATTCCTTCCAAAGAAATCCCAGGGCTGATCTCCTTCAGAATGGACTGGTTGGATCTCCTTGCAGTCCAAGGGACTCTCAAGAGTCTTCTCCAACCCCACAGTTCAAAAGCATCAATTCTTCGGCACTCAGCTTTCTTCACAGTCCAACTCTCACATCCATATATGACCACTGGGAAAACCGTAGCCTAGACTAGAAATGCAAATTTAAATACAATGTTATATCACCTCACACCAGTCAGAACAGCCATCATTAAAAAGTCTACAAACAACAAATGCTGGAGATGTGGGGTAAAGAGAACCCTTTTGTACTGTGGTAGAAATATAAATTGAGGTAGCCGCTATGGAAAACAGTATGAGCTCCTCAAAAAACTAAAAATAAAATTGCCATATGATCCAGCAAATCTTCCCTGGTGGCTCAGATGGTATAGCATCTGCCTACAATGCAGGAGACCCAAGTTCGATCCCTTGGTTGGGAAGAACTCCTGGAGAAGGAAATGGCAACCCACTCCAGTATTCTTGCCTGGAAAAATCCCATGGACAGAGGAGCCTCTTAGGCTGCAGTTCATGTGGTTGCAAAGTGTTGGACACAACTGAGAAATTTCACTTTTCCAGCAAAACTACTCCTGGGCATATACCCCCCAAACCCCATAATTTGAAAAGATACATGCACCTTTATGGTCATAGTAGCACTATCTACAATAGTGAAGACAAACGAAGCAACCTAAATGTCCATTGACAGGTGAATGGAGAAAGGGGGTGTCATTCCTAAATATAATGGAATATTACTTACCCATCAAAAGGGAGATAATGCCATTTGCAGCAACATGGATGGACCTAGAGATTACAGCAATAAGTGATATAAGTCAGAAAGAGAAAGACAGATACCACATGCTATACTTCTGTGATAGAATCTAAACTACAACACAGATCAACATATCTACCAAAGAAGAATAGACCCACAGATATAGACAACAGACTTAGAGTTTTTCAAGAGGGAGGGGGATAGGGGAGGAAAAGATTGGGAACTTAGGATTAGCAGAGGCAAAATTTTGCATATAGGATGGATAAACAATAAGGTCCTACTATATTGCCCAGGGAATGATAGTCAATATCCTGTGAGATGAGTGCAATTGTGTGGTAGTTTGAGCATTCTTTGGCAGTGCCTTTCTTTGGGATTGGAATGAAAACTGAACTTTTCCAGTCCTGTGGCCACTGCTGAGTTTTCCAAATTTGCTGGCATATTGAGCGCAGCACTTTCACAGCATCATCTTTCAGGATTTGGAACAGCTCAACTGGAATTCCATCACCTCCACTAGCTTTGTTTGTAGTGATGCTTTCTAAGGCCCACTTGACTTCACATTCCAGGATGTCTGGCTCTAGGTCAGTGATCACACCATCGTGATTATCTGGGTCATGAAGATCTTTTTTGTACAGTTCTTCTGTGTATTCTTGCCATCTCTTCTTAATATCTTCTGCTTCTGTTAGGTCCATACCATTTCTGTCCTTTATCGAGTTCATCTTTGCATGAAATGTTCCTTTGGTATCTTTGATTTTCTTGAAGAGATCTCTAGTCTTTCCCATTCTGTTGTTTTCCTCTATTTCTTTGCATTGATGGCTGAAAGACTTTCATATCTCTTCTTGCTATTCTTTGGAACTCTGCATTCAGATGTTTATATCTTTCCTTTTCTCCTTTGCTTTTCACTTCTCTTCTTTTCACAGCTATTTGTAAGGCATCCCCAGACAGCCATTTTGCTTTTTTGCATTTCTTTTCTTTCATCTCACACGCTAGTAAAGTAATGCTCAAAATTCTCCAAGCCAGGCTTCAGCAATATGTGAACCATGAACTTCCTGATGTTCAAGCTGGTTTTATAAAAGGCAGAGGAACCAGAGATCAAATTGCCAACATCCGCTGGATCATAGAAAAAGCAAGAGAGTTCCAGAAAAACATCTATTTCTGCTTTATTGACTATGCCAAAGCCTTTGACTGTGTGGATCAAAATAAACTGTGGAAAATTCTTCAAGAGATGGGAATACCAGACCACCTGATCTGCCTCTTGAAAAATTTGTATGCAGGTCAGGAAGCAACAGTTAGAACTGGACATGGAACAACAGACTGGTTCCAAATAGGAAAAGGAGTTCGTCAAGGCTGTATATTGTCACTCTGTTTATTTAACTTATATGCAGAGTACATCATGAGAAATGCTGGACTGGAAAATACACAAGCTGGAATCAAGATTGCCGGGAGAAATATCAATAACCTCAGATATGCAGATGACACCACTCTTATGGCAGAAAGTGAAGAGGAACTCAAAATCCTCTTGCTGAAAGTGAAAGTGGAGAGTGAAAAAGTTGGCTTAAAGCTCAACATTCAGAAAATGAAGATCATGGCATCCGGTCCCACCACTTCATGGGAAATAGGGAAACAGTGGAAACAGTGTCAGACTTTATTTTTCTGGGCTCCAAAATCACTACAGATGGTGACTGCAGCCATGAAATTCAAAGATGCTTACTCCTTGGAAAGAAAGTTATGACCAACCTAGATAACATATTCAAAAGCAGAGACATTACTTTGCCAACAAAGGTTCGTCTAGTCAAGGCTATGGTTTTTCCAGTGGTCATGTATGGATGTGAGAGGTGGACTGTGAAGAAGGCTGAGCGCCGAAAAATTGATGCTTTTGAACTGTGGTGTTGGAGAAGACTCTTGAGAGTCCCTTGGACTGCATGGAGATCCAACCAGTCCATTCTGAAGGAGATCAGCCCAGGAATTTCTTTGGAAGGAATGATGCTAAAGCTGAAACTCCAGTACTTTGGCCACCTCATGCAAAGAGTTGACTCATTGGAAGGGACTCTGATGCTGGGAGGGATTGGGGGCAGGAGGAGAAGGGGACGACAGAGGATGAGACGGCTGGATGGCATCACTGACTTGATGGACGTGAGTCTGAGTGAACTCCGGGAGGATGGACAGGGAGGCCTGGCGTGCTCTGATTCATGCGGTCAGAAAGAGTCAGACATGACTGAGCGATGATCTGATCTGATCTGATCTGATCCTGTGAGAAATCATAATGGAAAAAAAATATGAAAAAGAATATATATATATATATATATATATATGCACATCTAAATCACTTTGCTTTATAGAAGACATTAATACAACACTGAAAACAAGCTATACTCTAATAAAATTCCAAAATAATGAAAATAAATTATAAAGGGTCTTCTAGAACAGCCAACTAAGCTACTTCTGACCTGAGTGATCTTAGACAAACTATTTTATTTTTACAGGTGTCTGTCACTTCATGAGTATAACAAGGATAACAATCTAGCCTAGTAACACTGTTATCAAATTGCTGCAAACATTAAGCAAAATGATCAGATTTTGTACATAGCATCATGACCAGCACAGTGGAGCTTGATAAATATTAGCTATAATTACGAAATTGGTAGAATTAAGTGTTGAAAGTAGATAAGTAATTGTTTGTTTTATATTTCCCATTCTTTCAAAAAAGATGTTATTTTGTTTGCATGTTCATAACAGATATTCTGATATTATGGCTTACAAATCATAAATTTAAATAGGTTGCTTTTAATATTAAAAATATCTGGTGAATAACTAATATATAATTTGGGAAAACATAAGTTTGTATTCTGTCTAAATTTATTCTTAATTTATAAGTCGTAGGATAGCCAGCAAAAACCTTGCAGACAATTATTTACCCTTTTTTCTTGGTTGAAAAGTGAACAGATTTAAAAAAAAAAAAATCACATATCTCTCAGTACCCTTTTAATTGATTACACCAGCTATGTAATAAGTATATGATATTAAAATGTTTCAGCTGAATTCTATGCAATATAGCACACAGAAAAGGAAAGTGGAAAGGCATGTTTCAACCATATAAACCTAATTAGCTAAAATCAGACTTGAATAGAAAATTAAACCTTTGAAAGTAGGAAATCTTATTATATTATTAAATGGTTTGTAGGTTCCATTACTAAAAGAGTAATATAGTCACAGTCTATCCCTTTTTGTGTGTGTGTGTTTTTTTCCATGATACGGCTCTTGGAAGCACGGTGTTGTTGTTCAGTCCCTCAGTTGTGTCCGACTCTCTGTGACCCCATGGGCTGCAGCGCACCAGGCGTCCCCGTCTTTCACCATCTCCCAGAGCCTGCTCAAACGCATGGCCATTGAGTCGGTGATGCCATCCAACCGTCTCATCCTCTGTCGTCCCCTTCTCCTCCTGTCTTCAATCTTTCCCAGCATCAGGCTCTTTTCCAATGAGCTGACTCTTTGCATCAGGTTACCATAATATATAACTCAAAAATATTTTGTTGTTGTTTTTTACTTTTCCATTTCCAGAAGAAAAAGTGTGGCAAAAGAAATACATTTGACTACATACAGTGAGAAAGTTTAAAGTAAATCAAATTCATAAATCTTCCTGTCACTACATTAAAATTTACTAACTGAATGATTAGCACTTTGCAAAAAAAACCACACTATTAAATATTTTGACAATGATGTTTTATATCAATCATCAAATGCATATCTTTAAAGACTTGTTTATGGGAGTAACATATTCATTTACTGCAAGTAGATTCTCCATAGTCTGTTCAAAACTCTTTTTTTAGAAAAAATTAGGTGTTGTCACAAGCATAAGAATACACTGCTGGTGGTACTGGTTTTGTGTCCATTTAGTGTCATTCGTGTCCAACTCTTGCGACACCATAGACTGTAGCCCTCCAGGTTCTTCTGTCCATGGGATTTCCCAGGAAGAATACTGGAGCGGGTTCTCAAATGCATATGTTGATATGGTGAGAAATCCATGGTGGAGTTAATAGAGATACAATTGTAAACAGCCTAACCTATGGGACTTTACCTATTTGTTATAGCAAGCATTTACCTGTGAACCACGTAAAATAATCAGTATAAAAATTAGAAACATTTTAAAGAATTTGATAGTTGATATTTCAAAATGACGTAAGTAATATATGGAAGACATGATATGGTATTTCTTCAAATTCATTTTGGAGGTGTTTATTTTATAATGTCACACAAAAAAGGGATCTATATTTTTTCAATCCTTATAGCATTTAGACATCTTAATCTGATGCTGTTCATTATGCAGAAAATGAGCCATGTATAGATTTGTGCCTGATTGACCATGAACAAATTAAAGAAACTACTTTAGGCCTCTCAAAAGCACTAGGGCTATTAAGTCTGAAATAGGCTACAGAGAATAAACGGTCCCCTGCCAAAGTCATTTTGAAGCCTCTGAAGGAGTTTTGGGTTAGGCTGGGCCCAGAAAGATTAACAAGGAAACTAAGAAAAGGGCAAGACAAGCCAGCAAATGATGCAAAGATAAGACATGCTTTTTTTTTTTTTTTTTTTTACACTACTGATCTGTATGAGTTTACAAAGAAAATGTCCTGTCGTACTTAAATATACTTAGTAGAAAGAGAAATCCAAGCGTTTACACACATATTTTCAGAAGTCTGGCAGAACATTGTATGATTATGAGAGACTTGAAGAGACCAATTTAAAGCCACACATTATTATTGTCATTAACAGAAAATGCATGATACTAATTAATTTTTAAATTTTGCTCCAAATATCAAGAGACTAAATGATAAATGTTACTTAAATGCCCTTTCCTTATGATAAATTTTTAAACTATTCTTTTCATCTGTTATATCCACTATAATTGTACACATTATATTTGCATATATTTAGCATATTATTAATAAAATGAATTTTATTAATTATGAATAACTATGGGTGTGATTAAGATCTAAGCTGAGTAGATTTAGTTTATTTCTGGGCTACTTACGTTGAGTTGATAATATACTGTGCTACAATAAAAGTAATTTAAAATCTACTAATGAAGTCCTTGATCAAATGGCCTGTGTTTTTCAAGTCATTAGGGAGAAAGTTAAGTAATTTGTTAGTGATTATTAAACCTACACGAGTATGAGATATTAGTTAACCCCAAAGAAAATTATTTAGTATTTGGCTTTCCTCATACACTGCTTAATTATTTGTTTCAAATTTTCAATATAATCTTTCAAGTTTTCAATATAACCTATTTATTGTTTTCTTTGTTTTCCTGTGATTATTAATTTCATTGTCAAAACAAGGATTTTTAGACAATTTTCAAATAACTTTCACACATTATTTTACGTCTTCCATACAACACCTACATGCAGTAGGTAGAGCTTTCTGTCTCATTTATTCTCTGATAATGAAAATTATGCTTAATAAATCTGGTAAAAATCCCATGCCTATCTAGTAGAACATTTAGAATCAATTAAAATTGTTTTCATTTTAAACCTTGAGCTTCTTTTTCACCACATTTATATATAGCACTTATATACAATTCCTGCCTTATTTCTAAAAGATATAAGGGATTTGGCTTTATTTTTACTTTTGTGAGATATTCATAGCTTCAGGATTGCAATAATGTAATCAGAATAAAAGTGTAAAAATCACAATTTAAGAAAAATTATTGTTTGGATTATTGTTTCTTTCACTTTTAAAATTCATTAGTCTCATCAAGACCGTAAAAGCAAAACAGATATACAACAGGTGTGCTGTTGTTCAGTTGTGTGCAAAAGTGTCCAACTCTTTTGCAACCCCATGGACTGAAGCCTGCCAAGGTTCCTCTATCCATGGGATTTCCCAGGCAAGAATACTGGAGTGGGTTGCCATTTCCTGCTACAGGGGATCTTTCTGACCCAAGGATCAAACCCACATCTGCAATGCAGGTGGAATCCCGTACAATATGTGTAATATATAGTAATATATATTATGTAAAGATCATAGTAAAGTTGTGTTTGAAAGACTTCGACTTCCTGAAGAAGAATATAGAACTGAAGTTTATCTGTGGCTATTATATCCTTAAGTTTGGACATTGAATTGACCTTATATTTGAACATGGGTCTAATTTATTTGCTCTTTCATTTTCTATAAAATTGTTGATTTAAGAGTTCATTACTCATACTGTGCATCAAAATAAAAATTTTAACAATTTTTTCATTCTAAAAATAAGAAAAAATAATATCATTTATAACATTCATGGTTACTGAACAGGCTATTTCATCTTTAAATCTGAAGTTTATAACATGTATCAAATTTGTATCATTTTTCTGTTTAGACATATAATGCATAAACATCATAAAAATTTAAAATCATATATCATGATTTTATGAATTTCTAAATGAAACATTTAGAGATGCACAAAAAACAATAAATATTATTATAGTCTTTCCAAAAATAAGAATGATTAAGAGCTACTTTCAAATTGAAAATTAATATCAAATATGCAATATTTTATATTCATATTTTATTCATTTTAAGTATGCCATATTATTAATAAATATTTATATTTTACATGTGCTTATGCACCTGTAGCATTTGTATATGTATGAAGACATTTAAAAACTTAAATCATTGTTTTAAATTTCTTCAACTTAACATGGCTTTGTGAAAATTTTTCTGCTTTCACTTATTTTAAAATACTACTAAAAATCATCTTTAAAATACACAAAATATATATATATATATGTTAAAATTGGATATAGTAAGATTGATAAAGCCATTCCTCAATGGCTAAACTTTAGATTGTCTCTTTCAGCATAGGAATGCCTCATTTCCTCCCTGGTTACCCTGAATCCCCACTGTTACTCCTTATATTTTGCCCGATGGCATAAATGCTTCCCCCTCATTCAACATTTCCTAAAGCTAGTCAGTCATCTTCTAATTCAGTCTTGATGCTGCTCCTTCCCTAATTGCTGTCTATTTTCCACAAGATTTGACCACTGACATTTGACCATTAAATAAACCAAGTTTGAGTTAGGTGGACCCACACATATGTGGAACTTTTCAAATAAATACCTACTGTACTGCAAGATCTGCCATTTGTTGAATGTGATGCAGGGGTGACTATGGGACTTGAGCATCCTGGGATTTGGCATACACTTTCAGTCCTCTAACCAATCCCTCACAGATATGGAAGAACTGATCATTGTAAACACTTCAAAATCTTTTCAGGTCCTACCAGGTACTGCTTGAACTGGCCCCTAATTGCCTCTCCATTCTCTTAAGTGACATACCAGTTTCACCATTTTCCAATTACATTGGCCAAACTCCTTCCCACCATAGGGCATTCACACACATTGTTCTGGCAGTATATAGCAACACCTCCACTGGGATTATCCTAACTACCAACAGCTCAAATAGGAGCTAAAACTTTCAGAAATCTTACACAATCTTCTCCAATCTATTAGTTAAAAGAAAATGTGATCACTATTGAATTATATTGCCCCAAAATTCATATGTTGGACTCCTAATCTTTCATGTGACTGTATTGGATATGACCTTTAAGGAGGTCCCAAACCTTAAGGATTAGTGTTAAAAGAAGTCATAAGGGTAGAGCCTTAATACCACAGAAATAATAATGAGAAAAAATGATTTTGAAGTGTTTAAAATTGTCAGTTCCTCCATATCTGTGAGGGATTGGTATATTTACAGATTAGGACACAGAACCTTAGAGACTTTAGAACTTTAGGTAACTTACTCAAGAAGAAAAGGAGTAGTTTAAAATAGAGCTTAGACCACTTGACTTTTCCTGGTAAATTCCTATTCATACATCAAGTGCCAGTTTAAATGACATCCTGAAAGAAAGTATAGATGAGTCTTGGGCCTAATTATTTAGCCCTATTTTATACTCTTAAATTGAATACTTATTTGCATCCATTATCTTTTTATGCCACTATTTCAGAATCTTATGAGAATAAAGATTTTGTGTCACCTCTTTAGCTCTGTATCTCAGCTACTATCACAGTGGTCACCATTTAATAAATCTCAATAAATATCTGCTGAATGAATCAATTCTTGGCACAATTTCCAAATATTTTATTGAAGTGTATACATAGATTTGGAACTGATGAAAAATGCACTAGATACTTTCTAATCATACTACCAGAAATGACTACTTTTTATTATATGCTTTTGGAAAATATTTATAAAATCATAGGTAAATCTAGATATTTCAAAATAATATTTCTTATTAAACTCTCATTATAAATAAAATATACAATCATCATAGAAAATTGAGAGCCCATTCTGTAATAGAAATTAGGTGGGAATGCAAACTAGTACAGGCACTATGGAGAACAGTGTGGAGATTCCTTAAAAAACTGGAAATAGAACTGCCCTATGACCCAGCAATCCCACTGCTGGGCATACATACTGAGGAAACCAGAAGGGAAAGAGACACGTGTACCCCAATGTTCATCGCAGCACTGTTTATAATAGCCAGGACATGGAAGCAACCTAGATGTCCATCAGCAGATGAATGGATAAGAAAGCAGTGGTACATATACACAATGGAGTATTACTCAGCCATTAAAAAGAATACATTTGAATCAGTTCTAATGAGATGGATGAAACTGGAGCCTATTATACAGAGTGAAATAAGCCAGAAAGAAAAACACCAATACAGTATACTAATGCATATATATGGAATTTAGAGAGATGGTAACAATAACCCTGTGTACGAGACAGCAGAAGAGACACTGATGTATAGAACAGTCTTATGGACTCTGTTGGAGAGGGAGAGGGTGGGAAGATTTGGGAGAATGGCATTGAAACATGTATAATATCATGTATGAGACGAGTTGCCAGTCCAGGTTCGATGCACGATACTGGAAGCTTGGGGCTGGTGCACTGGGATGACCCAGAGGGATGGTATGGGGAGGGAGGAGGGAGGAGGGTTCAGGATGAGGAACACATGTATACCTGTGGTGGATTCATTTCGATATTTGGCAAAACTAATACAATTTTGTAAAGTTTAAAAATAAAATAAAATTAAAAAATATTAGATTAATGAATGTTGTTAGGTAGGAAGTTAGGCATGAGTGATGAAAAGTGGCCTAGCTGAAAAGGATGCAAGCTGATCTCTTAATCCCATCCAAAACATGCCAGGAAGAGCTCACAAATATGCTTCAAAATAATCACAAAGACTCCTCTAAATCCTGCACATGAACCCTAGGCTAACAGTGGATACAAACTAACAACAGGGGTTTCCTCAAGTAAACTTAGGCAGCTAAAAGCCCATTTAGTTCAGTTCAGTTCAGTTGCTCAGTCATTCCTGACTGTTTGCGACACCATGAACTGCAGCACACCAGGTCTCCCTGTCCATCACCAACTCCTGGAGTTCACTTAAACTCACATCCATCGAGTCGGTGATGCCATAGAGCCATCTCATCCTCTGTCATCCCCTTCTCCTCCTGCCCCCAATCCCTCCCAGCATCAGGGTCTTTTCCAATAAGTCAAGTCTTCGCATGAGATGGCCAAAGTACTGGAGTTTCAGCTTTAGCATCATTCCTTCCAAAGAAATCCCAGGACTGACCTCCTTCAGAATGGAATGGTTGGATCTCCTTGAAGTCCAAGGGAACTCTCAAGAGTCTTCTCCAGCACCACAGTTCAAAAGCATCAATTCTTCGGTGCTCAGCCTTCTTCACAGTCCAACTCTCACATCCATACATGACCACAGGAAAAACCATAGCCTTGACTAGACGAACTTTTGTTGGCAAAGTAATGTCTCTGCTTTTGAATGTGCTATCTAGATTGGTCATAACTTTCCTTCCAAGGAGTAAGAGTCTTTTAATTTCATGGCTGCAATCACCATCTGCTGTGATTTTCCAGCCCCAAAAAATAAAGTCTGACACTATTTCCACTGCTTCCTTATCCATTTCCCATGAATTGATGGGGCCAGATGCCATGATCTTCGTTTTCTGAATGTTGAGCTTTAAGCCAACTTTTTCACTCTCCTCTTTCACTTTCATCAAGAGGCTTTTTAGTTCCTCTTCACTTTCTGCCATAAGGCTGGTGTCATCTGCATATCTGAGGTTATTGATATATGGGGTCATAAATGTTCTATGCATACATACTCCTAACTAAAACTGACTGAATTATGGGAAGACATATGCAATAAAGCTTATTATGTAACTTGCAACTATCAATTGGCTTTGAGAGTATGTTCATTTGTATTATTCTTCCTGATTAATGGAGTGTACAAGCCCTATTTTCCATGGGACAGAACCAAGAGGATATGGAAAGGATAAAAAGGGTAAGCCAAGAGGAATTGTCACAACTTCTTTGAGGTCAGCCTGATCCCATGTCTCGAAGGTGTATGCTTAAAAAAAGTTCTGTTTGAGCTGTAAGTTGTCTGTTGTTTAAAACCCTTTAGTCTGTCATTCCAAATCTTTATTGTGATGAGACAAGAACCAAGGGAGAGAAATAAATTGACCTGACAATGTCATCAATTAGCCTTGCTCTGTGTCATGAAAAGGTGTCACACAAAGTCTGAATTTATAACAGGTTTCTACATGGATTGTTATAGGTAAACCAAGGAATTAATTTAAAAGTTGGCTAGAATATGTACAAAGCCTAATGCTTAAGAAATAAATAAAAACTTCACTTTCAGCTGGAACTCCTACAAAAATACATACTCACAAACACTCCCAGGAAGGCACATGCATACACATATAGACATGCAATCAACCATAGTAAAGAAAAGATCATGAGCAAAGTCTACTAACCACATGAGGAGATGAACTTACTCGAGAGCTAGCAAATTCAATATGCAGAAAAATTAGTTCCCTAGACAGCACATATAAATAACTTTACCGAGTATCCTCAGTTTCAATCACAGTCTCCAAATTTATTATTTTGTTCTTTTTTTTCTGAAGTACTTTTGTTTTTATGTTTTAGTATGTTCTATAAGATATTCTTTCTCTAGCACTATTTCAAATTTCCAGTTTGCCAACTTGATGCTTTAGTACTTCTAAAGTGGTTTTAATTCCGCAATGCATTTTTAGCTCCCCACTATTTTGATTGAATTTCTCTTATAGTTATCTGCTTCTGTTTGAGAGAAGACAAACATTATTTTAAAGATATGAAAAAGTTTGACATGGTCCCAAGCTGAGATGCCTGCACAGCTGTTTTGCACTGAAACAAACAGTGCAAGGCTTCTGCATACAAAGGAGAAAAGGTGAACTGCTCTCTTGTGATGTGTGAAGCATCATGGGTACTGACAACTCATGGCCAGTACTTCCTCCACCTGCAAGTTCAACTTTGTCAGGAGGAAGCACTTAACTGCCAGCCTCTCTGTCCACTGCTGCTCAAATGCCAATCTCAGGAGCTGCTACAGTCCTCAAGCTGCCTCCACATGCTCCCTGCCCAGCTTGAGGAACCTGCCAGTTCCCACTATGGAAGATCAAGCCCTGAGCCTTTGGAGTAGGAGCACTGACTTCAAGACCATAGACTAGTAAAGAACTAACCCTAGGGAGTATCAAATAGTGAGAACTCACACAAAGAAAACCACTTGAATATAAGACCCAGCATCACCAAACCACCAGTAGCACCCTGTGCAGGATGCCTCATCTAAACAACAAACAAAACAAAAATACAGACGCAATCGTCAGGAGACAGGATCACCACCTCACTCAGCCTTGTCCATCAGAGGAAAAACAAAAACAAAACACTCAGAACAAATCTCACCCTATACTAAGCTTACACAAACCACTGGACCAATCTAAGGGAGGCAGAAACCAAAAGGAAGAAAGAATTCAACCTTGAAGAATTGGAAAAGGATACCTCAAACACAATGTTTTTTTTGTTTTTTTTTTTTTTTAATAGTGAAAAGGCAGAGAAATATACACAAATGAAGAAAAAAACTAGAAACAAAGAAGTCCAAATAAATGAAGAGGAAATAGGCAAACTACCTGAAAAAGAATTCAGAATAATGATAGTAAAAATGATCAAAAACCTTGAAAACAGAACGGAGAAAATGCAAGAATCAATTAACAAAGATTGAGAAGAATTAAAGAATAAACATACAAACAACATAATTATTGAAATTAAAAACACTCTAGAAGGAATCAATAGCATAATATCTGAAGCAGAAGAATGAATCATATGAGCTGGAAGATAAGATGGTGGAAATAACCTCTGAAGAGAAGAATAAAGCAAAAAGAATGAAAAGAACTGAGGATAGTCTCAAAGACCTCTGGGACAATATCAAACACACCAACACTCAAATTACAGGGGTTCTAGAAGAAGAAGAGAAAAAAGAATGGGTATGAGGAAATTTTTTAAGAGATTATAGTTGAAAATTTCCCCAAACATGGAAAAGAAAATAGTCAATTAAGTCCAAGAGGTGCTAAGAGTCCCATACAGGATAAACCCAAGGAGAAACACATCAAGACACATACTAATCAAACTAATAAAGACTAAACACAAAGAAAGAATATTAAAAGCAACAGGGGAAAAGCAACAAGTAATATACAAGGGAAAACCCATACGCTTAACAACTGATCTTTTCAGCAGAAACTCTGCAGACCATAAGGGAATGGCAGGATATACTTAAAGTACTGAAAGGGAAATATCTACAACCAAGATTACTGTACCCAGCAAGGATCTCATTCAAAATTGATAGAGAAATAAAAAGCTTTTCAGACAAGCAAAAGTTAAGAGAATACAGTACCACCGAACCTGCTTTTTAACAAATGTTAAAGGGACTTATATAGTCAAGAAATACAACAGAAGAAAAAAGATCTACAAAATCAACCCAAACAATTAAGAAAATGGCAATAGGAACATATATATAGGAAATGTAAATGGATTAAATGCTCCAACCAAAAGATACAGACTGGCTGAATGGATACAAAAACAAGACCCATGTACATGCTGTCTAAAAGAGACCCATTTCTGATGTAAAGATACATATAGACTAAAAATGACAGGATGGAAATATATACTCCATGCAAATGGGGAACAAAAGAAAGCTGTAGTAGCAATCCTCATATCAGACAAAATAGACCTTAAAGAAGATTACAAGAGATAAGGAAGGACACTACATAATGATCAAGGGATCAAGCCAAGAGGAATGCATAACAATTGTAAATATCTATGCACCAAACATAGAAGAACTCCAATATATAAGACAAACACTAACAGACATAAAAGGAGACATTGACAGTACATAATGATAGTAGGAGACTTTAACACTCCACTCACACCAATGGATAGGTCATCAAAACAGAAAATTAATAAGGAAACACAAGTCTTAAATGATACATTAGATGAGATGGATCTCAATGATATATTCAGGGCACTGCATACAAATGAAGAAGAATACACCTTCTTCTTAAATGCACATGGAACATTCTCCAGGATAGAGAAGAAATAGAAACAGAAATTATGAAAAACCCAATTATAAGCACTGAAATTGAAGCTGTGATAAAAAATCTCCCTAAAAACAAAAGCCCAAGACTAGATGGCTTCACAGGAGAATTCTATTAAACATTTAGAGAAGAGTTAATGTCTAGCCTCTTAAAACTTTTTCAAAATTTGCAGAGGAAGGAACAATTCCAAAATCATTCTATGAGGTCACCATCACCTTGATGCCAAAATCAAAGACAGCACAAAAAGAGAAAACTATAGGCCAATATCACTGATGAACATAGATGCAAAAATCCTCAACAAAAGTTTAGCAAACAGAATTCAGCAACACATCAAAAAGCTCATACACCATGATCTAGTTGGGTTTATTCCAGGGATACAAGGATTCATCAATATATGCAAATCAATCAATGTGATACACTGTAATAACAAATTGAAAGATAAAACCATATGATAATCTCAGTAGATGCAGGAAAAGACTTTGACAAAATTCAGCACCCATTTATGCTTAAAAAAAAATGGGTACAGAAGAAACCTACCTCAACATAATAAAGACCATATATGATAAGCCTGCAGCAAACATTATTCTCAATGTGAAATGGAAAGCATTCCCCATAAGATCAGGAACAAGACAAGGGTGTCCACTTTCACAACTATTATTCAACATAGTTTTGGAAGTCCGAGCTACAGCAATCAGAGAAGAAAAAGAAATAGAAGGAATCCGGGTCAGAAAAGAAGTAAAGCTCTCATTGTTTGCAGATGATATAATACTGTTCAAAACCCTAAAGATAATATCAGAAAATTACTAGAGCTGATCTGTGAATTTAGTAAAGTTGCAGGATACAAAATCAATACATAGAAATCACTTGCATTTCTATATACTAACAATGAAAAATCAGAAAGAGAAATTAAGGAATCAATCCCATTCACAATTGCAAGAAAAATAATTAAATATCTAGGAATAAACTTACCCAAGGATAGAATACACAGAAAATCATAAGACACTGATGAAAGATATCAAAGATTACATAAACAGATGGAGAGATATTTCAAGTTCCTGGGTAGGAAGAATCAATATTGTAAAAGTGGCTATCATACCAAGTGCAATCTACAGATTCAATGTGATACCTATCAATTACCAATGGCATTTTTCACAGAACTAGAATAAAAAATTTTACAATTCATATGGAAACACAAAAGACCCTAAATAGCCAAAGTAGTCTTGAGAAAGAAGAATGGAACTGGAGGAATCAACCTTCCTGTCTTCAGATTATACTGCAAAGCTACAGGCATCAAGACAATATGCTTCTGGCACAAATACAGAAATATAGACCAATGGAACAAGATAGAAAGGCCAGAAATAAACCCATACACCTATGGGTACCTTATTTTTGACAAAGGAGGAAAGAATATCTAAGGGGAAAAAACATCCTCTTCAATAAATGGTGCTGGGAAAACTGGACAGCTACATATAAAAGGGTAAAATTAGAACACTTCCTAACACCATACATAAAGATAAATTCAAAATGAATAAAAGACCTAAATGTAAGACCAGAAACTATAAAACTCTTAGAGGAAAATATAGGCAGAACACTTGCTGACAAAAATCAAAGTACGATCCTCTGTGATCCACCTTCTAGAGTAATGGAAAAAAAAAAAAGTAAACAAGTGGGACCTGATTAAATTTAAAAGCTTTTGCACAGGCAAGGAAACTATAACCAAGGTGAAAAGACAACCCTCAGAATGGGAAAAAATAATAGCAAATGAAACAACTGACAAGAGATTACTTTCCAAAATATACAAGCAGCTCATACAACTCAATACAGCAGGATCCTCTATGACCCACCTCCCAGAATATTGGAAATAAAAGCAAAAATAAACAAATGGGACCTAATTAACCTTAAAAGCTTCTGCACATCAAAGGAAACTATTAGCAAGGTGAAAAGACAGCCTTCAGAATGGGAGAAAATAATAGCAAATGAAGCAACTGACAAACAACTAATCTCAAAAATATACAAGCAACTCCTACAGCTCAACCCCAGAAAAATAAATGACCCAATCAAAAAATGGGCCAAAGAACTAAATAGACATTTCTCCACAGAAGACATACAGATGGCTAACAAACACATGAAAAGATGCTCAACATCACTCATTATCAGAGAAATGCAAATCAAAGCCACTATGAGGTACCATTTCACACCAGTCAGAATGGCTGCGATCCAAAAGTCTACAAATAATAAATGCTGGAGAGGGTGTGGAGAAAAGGGAACCCTCTTACACTGTTGGTGGGAATGCAAACTAGTACAGCCACTATGGAGAACAGTGTGGAGATTCCTTAAAAAACTGGAAATAGAACTGCCCTATGATCCAGCAATCCCACTGCTGGGCATACATACTGAGGAAACCAGAAGGGAAAGAGACACGTGTATCCCAATGTTCATCGCAGCACTGTTTATAATAGCCAGGACATGGAAGCAACCTAGATGTCCATCAGCAGATGAATGGCTAAGAAAGCTATGGTACATATACACAATGGAGTATTACTCAGCCATTAAAAAGAAAACATTTGAATCAGTTCTAATGAGGTGGATGAAACTGGAGCCTATTATACAGAGTGAAGTAAGCCAGAAGGAAAAACACCAATACAGTATACTAATGCATATATATGGAATTTAGAAAGATGGTAACAATAACCTTGTGTACGAGACAGCAAAAGAGACAATGATGTATAGAACAGTCTTATGGACTCTGTGAGAGAGGGAGAGGGTGGGAAGATTTGGGAGAATGGCGTTGAAACATGTAAAATATCATGTATGAAACGAGACGCCAGTCCAGGTTTGATGCACGATACTGGATGCTTGGGGCTAGTGCACTGGGACGACCCAGAGGAATGGTATGGGGAGGGAGGAGGGAGGAGGGTTCAGGATGGGGAACACATGTATACCTGTGGTGGATTCATTTTGATATTTGGCAAAACTAATACAATTATGTAAAGTTTAAAAATAAAATTAAATTAAAAAAAACAAAAACAAAAAGTGGAGAAAAGACCTAAACAGACATTTATCCAAAGTCATACAGATGGCTAACAAACACATGAAAAGATACTCAACATTGCCCATCATTAGAGAAGTGCAAATCAAAACTACAATGAGATATCACCTCATACCAGTCTGAATGGCCATCATCAAAAAGTTTACAACCAATAAATGCTGGAGAGGGTGTGGAGAAAAGGGAACTCTCTTGCACTGTTGGTGGGAATATAAACTGATACAGCCACTATGCAAGATGGCATGGAGATTCCTCAAAATACTAAGAACAAAACCCTGATATGACCCAGCAATCCCACTCCTAGGCATATACTCTGAGGAAACAGAAATTGAAAGCCACATGCACCCCTTTGTTCACTGCAGCACTATTTACAATAGCTAGAACATGGAAGCAACCTAGATGTCCATTGACAGATGAATGGACAAAGAAGTTGTGGTACATATACACAACGGAATATTACTCAGCCATAGAAAGTGCATTTGAGTCAGTTCTAATGAGGTGGATGAACCTAGAGCCTATTATACAGAGTGAAGTAAGTCAGAAAGAGAAAGATAAATATCATATTCTAACACATATATATGGAATCTAGAAAAACATCACTGAAGAATTTATTTACAGGTCAGCAATGGAGAAACAGACATAGAGAACAGACTTATGGATACGGGGAGAGGGGAGAAGAGGGTGAGATGTATGGAAAGAGTAACATGGAAACGTACATTACCATATGTAAAATAGATAGCCAAGGGGCATTTGCTGTATGTCTCAGGAAACTCAAACAGGTGCGCTGTATCAACCTAGAGGGTGGGATGGGGAGGAAGATGGGAGGGAGGTTCAACAGGGAGGGGATATGGCTGAATCATGTTGAGGTTTGACAGAAAACAAAAAAATTCTGTAAAGCAATTATCCTTCAGTTAAAAATAAATTAATTAAAGAAATATTAAACTATGAAAAAACTTATTTTAATTCATAGAACTTAATATGCTTGGTCTTCTGAGTTTTCAACGTAGCTTTCTCTTTTAATTTTTTTCATAGCTTGTTTGTTAACTATGTCTAGCTTTTAGTATTAGTTACTTGACCTTGATCAGTGAACTAGCCACAGGTGGTCTGTAGAAATGGGTATGAGAATTGGCTGAGTTGAAAGAAATAAAAATTGTTTCATAATTTAAATATGGAGAGTTGTTGGGTGTGGGCTCCCAGACTGTTTTCCTTTTCTGCTGTACAAGAATGAAGGCTTCTAGTGCTGCTGGCTTTATATTCCAGTGCAGAATAAAGAAATCTGAAATCTCTAGTGTCTACAGTTGACAAGTTTCCAATATGACCTACACTGCTGTATACCTTTAATTCAAAATTTTAGTTAGTGTCTTCCACATGATAAATAATGGGGATTTACAAGTAAATAAATCAGACAAAAATTCTCCTTCCTAGAACGTGCAATCTACCTGAAACTCTTCCCAGGATGTAATAGGTCATGCCAGTCATTCTATCTACTTCCATTTTATATCATTGTTTTCTGGGAATTAAAAACATAAATAGATGCAGAAAGATACAGAAAAGAGGAAGACTTCACATGGATCAAAATGTTACAGCCACACAGTGAGGAACAGCTACTTAGAAAAGTTAGAAAAGCTAACTTTTCTGTTTGTTTTGAGTAATTAGTTTTTAAGTTAGGGATGTGAAGAGTGCTTTAGTCCTCTCCTAACCTTTTAAAAAATATTTTTAGGAGAATTCATTTTACAAGGTGAAATTCAATACTGTCACAAAGCAAAATGGGTATACTGTTCTTAGTAGTTTGGTTGGTTTTACAGTTACCAGGTATTTTCTTGGATTCTTTCTTCCTCATTTTTACTACTGTTGAGCTCATTATTTATCTTACTTTCATTTCCTTAATTTCACTCTGTCTTAATGATTATTTAAGTGAATGTTAGATTATGTAAGTATCTTGTTTCCAGACTCAATTTTAAATCAGAAGTCCTAAAAATATTATATTTTCAAATAGTCTGTATTTTTAAAGGAAGTATACAGTGAAGCTAAAAATAATATTCTCAGGTGTTAATGCTTCATTTAACATGTAAAATCCACAATAGTGTAGAAGCTGTGATACTATCTTAAGTTACTTCACTTTTCTGTGACTGGGTTCCTCATGTGTAAATCTAGAATAATGATGCCATCCATTAATCTATTTCATGGGCTACATGATTTAAAAAGTAGGTGGAACACACAAAAGCATGTCTAACAAATACATAAATTATCATTGGTAGATACTATTATTATCATTTCAGTACATCTTCAGTACAATAAAGTGATAGGCATTTTAAGAAAAATTGTCAAAGATAGAAGTTCAGAAAAAAGAGCAGCATAATTTAAGAATCCTGCTTCACTTTAGGGATAGGTGGTAAATTAACTACTAAAAATCACACTAATTAGTCTGAAATAATCTGGATCATGTAAAAGAGCTACAGGTGACTGAAATAAGATGAAGATCATTAATTATATCTGCATATTAACCAAACATGAAGATGATAATCATAGCCCAGTATCAAAAACAAAAATGAAAACAAACCAAAAAAACCTCTAAGCTTTATCCAGTGTTTGAGCAGGGTTGAGCTTTGAATTAAAGTGACATAAAAAGTACTTTAAATATAGGATGATAGACCTGTTCATGGGAAGTGCTAGCCAAGAATACTGGGGTGGGTAGCCATTCCCTTCTCCAGAGGATTTTCCTGACTCAGGGATTGAACCCAGGTCTCCTGCATTGCATCAGGATTCTTTACCATCTGAGCCACCAAGGAAGCCCATTAACTAGGAAAAAAGAGATTAAAACTATAAACAATTCCAATTAAAATATTAGAAATGAAATTCAAACTGTGAAAACCTCTGAGAGTTGGTCCTTGATCACTGTATTCATAATACCCCTAACTGGAATCATCTTCTTCATAACCATCTTCATTTTCTTGCTACCGTTATTATTATCTGGTACCACGATGTTTATGAATTGTATTTTCATCTGTCCCCAAGTGGGATGCAATATCCTCAATATTAAGAACAGTCACTAATATGTAGTCTGAGCAAAATAAATATTTATTTGACAAATATATAGACATCTTTGAATAAATAAAAGAATCATCCTGAAAAATCCATTGTGATTGCAAATACAATAAAATGACAGTAATAAATCTTTTCATCAAAAATAAAATATTTAATGATGTATTCAGAATCATTAAATTTAAAAAATACAAACTTGAATAGGATGAAGGCCATCAATGGTTCTTCTTTAGAAAACTTAATAGCAGGAATTTTAAAACTCTCTGAAAATACTTTTCAATTAAAATTCCAGTGCTAAGTAATTTAAATCAAAATTTCAGCAGGATCATAAACTTATCCAGAAAAGAAAATATGTAAAAACAAAATATTTCAAAATGACACACTAATTATTCTCTACCAAGTATTAAAATTTTAGTTAATAAGATAATTATATTTGATATGAAGGAAAATCAATAGTTATAAATTAAAAAGTAATTGCTAATATTTATAGGAATAGTCTAAAACAAAAACCCTTATTATATACAGGCAAATTCATATATACTCACACAAATTCAACACATCAATATGATGATATAGGTAAAATTTTTAAAAAGATGGTGGCAAAATTATACAAACTGAAAAGACACACATTCAGATTCATACCTCATAATTTACAGACAAAAGTTTTCCATACTGGTGCAATATTTTTCCAAAAGAGACATAAATTTTAATTTCAGTAGAAATGGACTTTGGACTCTATTTGAAGTAATTTTTTTATATTAAAGTTCACCCAATAGATAAAAACTTTTAAGTAATATTCTAGTTAAAAAGAAAAACTCCTGAAAACAATGTCAAAATTTTAAAGTAAAAGTAAAACAGAAATAGGACAAAGAGCTATTTATTAAAAACTGAATTTATACAAATGGCAAGATATTTATCCAGCTTCTAACAGACAAAAAAGACCATATGGGGATATTTCTCAGATGAAAGCATGAACATGTATATCATTAAAAATACTAAACTTCACTACTAAAAAGAAATATAAAACTAAATATTTTAATGCTTATTAAGTTAGTACAAATTGAATTAAAATAATCTCAATATTGCATTCATTCATTAAGCCCATTATGTTACGTAGAATGAGCAAAGAAAAAAATAGTAGCAGATAAGACTGAAGAGTAACTAGGAAAGGAAGGGGCAAATAAAAACTTGGCATCTACTTTGAGATAGAAAAATTAGAGAGGAAAGAGAGACATGTGGGTTCCCAACCACAGGTATTCACCTGGTGGAATTCAGAACTGGTCCACAGACATGGAGAACAGTGAAATCAAGAGACAGGCAGATAACTCCAGATTGGTAGGCAGCAGATTTCATAAGCTAATGAGAATTGACATTGTTTAATGTATTTATTCTTATGTAAATACAAGCAAATCAGTAAAATACTAGTTTGTATATGTATTAACAATGGTCAATTCTCCCCTAATCAGAATTAATCAAATTCCAGTCAAAACTGCCACAAGTTTTCTTTTTTTTTTCCAGATACAGAAAATTTGATTCTAAAATTTATTTGAAAATGTCTAAGCACTTAGGTTATCTAAATCAATTTTGAAAAAGAAGAATAAACTGAATCACATTAACCAGTTTTATGACTATAATAGCTACAGTAATAGAAGCAATGTGTAATAGTATTGATGGAAGGATGGATTGCAAACACACAGATCAATGAACCTGAACAGAGAACTCAAAACTAGACCCCACCCCAAAAATGGCTACATGATTTTTGTTGTGGTTGCACAGGCAAATCAATGGAGAAAAAACAGTGATTGACAAACAATCTTGAATCAATTGGATATACATATGCCCAAAAATGAATGTCAAGCTACACTTCATAGTACATATGAAGTTAACTCAAATTGTGCCATAGATATAAAATGTAAAACTATAAAAAATTTAGATGATAGTCTGCTTGACCAGAGGTTAAGCAATGAGCTCTTGGACCTAACACCAAAAGCATGATCCATTTAGGGAAAAAAATAAACAGACAAGTTAAACCTCATCAAAGTTAAAAAATCATTCTCCATAAATATACATGAAAAAAAAGTTTGCATTTTTATACCTAAAATTTACTAATGTCATATGTCACATGTATCTCAATAAAACTGGGGGAAAAGTTTTAAAATGTTCATGAAAGACACTATTTAGATAAAGAAAAGTCAAGCTGTAGATATGATGACAATATTTGCAAGCCACATAGCTGACAAAAGATTAGTATTTAGAATATAAAAGGAACTCTCAAACTCAATAGTAAAACAACCAACCAACCAAAAAGCAAGCAATTCAATGAGAAAATGTAAAAGAGAGGTGTATAGACATTTCACTGAAAATAATACACAGATGGCAAAAGAGAACATCATTAGCCATCAGGGAAATGCAAATTAAAACAATAATATCACCACATACTTATGAGAATGGCTAAAATATAAAATGCTAACAATGTTGCAGAAATACTAAATTAAACATACACTCCTGGAGAAAATATAAACTGGTACAGCATCCTCACTTTGGCAATTTCTTAATAAAACTAAATATGCAACCTCCATGCCACCCATAAATTTCACTCTTGGGTAGTCATTTATTTCAAAACAATGAAAACATATACAAAACCTATACACAGAAGCATTATCCCAATAACTGAAAACAACTCAGAATCCTTTCAATGGGTGAATAGTTAAGCACATTTATGGTACATACATGTCATAGAATACTACTCAGCAATGAAAAGAAACAAATTATTGCTACACAAAACGTGGATAGTCTCCAGGGAATTATTTTGCATAAAAAAAGTAAATTCTAAAGGTTACATGTTGTATGATATCATTTATACAATATTTTTTGAAATAAAAGTGTGGGAATAGAGAACCCATTCATCGTTGCCAGGGTTAAGGAGAAGGCAATGTCACTGGGAAAGGACTTAAACCTGCACTGAGCTCCACCTACTTTCCTTTGATTTTCACACCAAATCTTAGTCCAATCCCACAGCTGTGCCTGCTTAACAGAAACCAAGACTAAAGTAGCTGCCATGTAAATAAAACCCCAGAACCAGCCCGAGCCAGAGAGGCCCAAGATGGAGACCGTCAACCACCCAGAACCGGTTCCAACCTGACCAGGTGGGCAGTGCCTGCAGAGATAGCACCCAAAGTGTCTGAAAGTTGCCTTTGCTTCATTACCATGCTAGGATCGCTGCCCAAAGTGGTACTTGCACTTTGTTAGGCACAATTAGCCCCTCTGCAAGGGAACCAGAAGGACTGCTCATGCTCTGGCTGTTGCTGAAAATCATCCCCTTTTCCTCAGTTCTGATGACCCATTCTACCTCTTATCCCTTAAAAGTGTCCCACTTCTCTCCCTCTGGGAAAAGGGGTCTTTAGAGCTGGAGCACTCCCTTCCCCATACCTTAATCAGCAGGTAATTTTCCCGTCCTGCTCTGCCGAACCTACTCTCTGTATTAGTGGGAGCGGCACCTGGTAGGGAAGGGACTCAGTTCAGGGTCTACCCGACACAAAAGGGGCAGGAGCAGTAGTAATGGGAGGGAAGTGGGTGAAGTTCCCAAACTGCCACGTGAGAAAGCTTTGTGGTGAGGATATGGTTTTGTGTCTTGAAAGGAATTTAAAATAAAAATAAAAAAATAAACATGAGAACTTACATAAGAGACTTGTCTCGTACAGCCTGCACACCTGCCGGCGAGGATCTTAAAAGCTTATGTAGAGGTTTTAACTCGGTTTCAATTGTGTATTCAGTGTAGATGATCTCAACACTGCCTTACTCTCTCAAGGCTGCATGCATCCTTGGAAAAGCTCCTCACTCAGAAAGAATACATGGGTCATGCAGCCCAGGGACAAAGGGAAAGCAAGAGGCACCTCAAACTTCTTCCCGCTGGCAGTTCAGCCAGAGCTCACGTAGTCTTCACGGCCTCCTTCAACAAAATAAAGCACAGTGCTTATTATAAAACAGGTCAGTGCATTTGAATTCAGATTCATTCAAGAGATTCCAGTGAATGGACTCCTGTGGTTTAGGGGAATATTGAGACCCTGGTTAGATCGAGAATATATTTTGAGAGTAGCGGCAACAGGATTGATGTGTGAGTGGAAATAAGTAAAAAGTGACTTCAGGATTTTTGCTTGAACAATTGCAAATATTCATTGACGTTAACTGAGGATAAAAGATTCAGGAGGCATTACCTACCCTCCTGAGTTGGTGCAGCAATAGACTGAGTACAGTTCAGGAAGCAAGTAAAGCTTGATTGATTAGAGCTGGCAAAGGTGCAAGCTCCTGCTCCAGTCGCTCTAGTCTCTCTATCCACAACAGGCTGCTTCATTAGCTTCTTGTCAGTCAGAAGAGGTTAGTGTTCTTGTGGGTCCTAGGCAGCTGTGCTGCTCGGCTCCAGATGACAATGCCAGGCGAAGTGTACTTAGTGCAGTGTCTCTGAACAGAGGTTTGAGTTGCCAGCTCTTCTGCACATGGCCGGCAGAGCTGAAGCATCCTCAGCTTCAGCCATTAGAGGTCGCAGCCCTTTTTGCACTGGGGACGCTGGTCTGAAGTGCCTGAAATAAGACATCTGCGTGCAGCACTCTAGGACCAAACTAGATGATGCACAAAGGGGGGGAAAAAACGGTTAGTGTTACTTTATTACCCAGATTCCATTTTCGTATCCTGGGGTGTCTTAATGGATTTTGCTCATGACAGAGGTAGGGGAAGCAGGTTTGGGGGAAAGTTAAAGACTCTGAGCCTAGACAAACAAAGATTGGAAATTATTACATAACTAAATGGGTTAAATAAGAAAATTTTAATGATGACATAATGACGTGTGCTCAGTCACTCAGCTTGTGTTCAACTCTTTGAGACCCCATGGACTGTAGCACTCCAGGCTCTTCCGTCCATGGAGTTTTTCAGACAAGAATACTGGAGTGCGTTGCCATTTCCTTCACCATGGGATCTTCGGACCCAGGGATCGAACTCTCATTTCTGACATCTCCCCTCATTGGCAGGCGGCATCTTTACCACTGAGACACCTGGGAAGCCCAATGATATAGTAATTAGACTTAATGAAATGCAGTTTAATTGGAAGAAAACAGCTTTTTTAATATCAAATACTTTGTTCTATAAAATGTAAAATTAATATAGCACGTAAAATTCATAGCTGGAGACCTAGAAAACAGGTAAAGATCAATAAGTAGTGAAGAAAACAACTATAATAATACCATTATCATGTTTCTGTCTGTGGATAAGAAAATAAAACAGATGGCAATATAACATAAATTGTTACACTAGTATTAGAAAGCATTTCCTTCTTTCTTTTTAAAATTAGCATTGTAATGTAGGTTTTCACTCATTAAAAGAGTCATTTTCATTACTCTGTATTTGTGTTAATTCTACTTAAGTCATAGATCAGTATGTGCTCTCTTTTAGCACTGTGTTTTTATAGATTTATTCTTAAAGTTTATTTTACCTAAATATTTATTATAAATGCATGTTTTTACATTAATTTAAAAACAAGATAATAGAAAAATGCTTGTAAGTCTGTAAGAGAAATAAGTAGAAATAACTACTTCTTATACATTGCTGAATAACTATTTTAAAATCTGTAACTATTGCAATTATTTATTGATTAAAAACTATTATATAAATGAAACCCAATTGGAGTATATCACATGTCTGAGTGGAAAATAATTAATACAGTTCCAAGAACATAATACTGAATATTTGTCTAGCCAAATCTGACAATATTGATAGAATGGGCTAATGGAAAGCATGTTTATGGGCTATGTGTATTGTGTATCTCTGTGTATACAGGATGTAAGAAAACTAAATCTTCATTTTTCATAGTAAGATGCCAAATGATATCCCAAAACTAAAGTGTTTGTGTTAAAAGACACATTGCCTGGAAAATAGTGAGCTAAATATAGTAGGGATTGGAGGTAGGGTACATCTGAAAGATGAAAAAGTGGTTGCCACTGTGAAATGAACACAAGAGAGACAGTCAGGCATTCATTGCTATAGAAAAACATTCATACTTTGTGGTTAAGTGAAGTTAAGACCAATTAAATATTTTCAGTTCAATATATTTGTTTGATTATCTGCCTCACTTTACAAGTATGAATGGTTTTCCATAGCAATGAATGCCTGGGTGTGTTAAATTCAGATTGCATAAACAGTTTATTATTATAAATATAGCTGGAATGATTGTTCCTGAAAAAATATGATGTATACATACATAGTATTCTCATATCTCTTGACAAGTTATTTAAAGTGCTGCTTTAAATAACTGCTGCTGCTAAGTCGCTTCAGTCGTGTCCGACTCTGTGCGACCCCATGGACTGCAGCCTACCAGGCTTCTCCGTCCATGGGATTCTCCAGGCAAGAACACTGGAGTGGGTTGCCATTTCCTTCTCCAATGCATGAAAGTGGAAAGTGAAAGTGAAGTTGCTCAGTCGTGTCTGACTCTTAGCGACCCCATGGACTGCAGCCTACCAGGCTCCTCCATCCATGGAATTTTCCAGGCAAGAGTACTATAGTGGGGTGCCATTGCCTTCTCCCATTTAAGGTACACTTGGCCAGAAATAAAACTGATAGAATAAATATGGACTTTTAAAAAGTGAAATTAGTTATTTCTTGTTCTTATGATGCAAATTATATATATTTAGAAAATACAGAAAGTCTACTGCTGTTTTCTTCTATAAATTAAAAAAGACAATGAATTCTACTATGTGATAATGGCATAAATATTTTAACATTTAAAAAGTCAATCTTTCTCTTCCTCTCTTTCCCCTCCTAATCTTTTTATTATATATATAATATACATAATAAATATATATTATATGTATATACATATTGTATGTATATAGATTATACATATAATAATACATGATAATACATATGATATGTGTATATATGTATATATACATAATAAATGTATATATTATATGCATAATAAATGTATATTATATATATATTAACCTCCTCTGTTATGGTAAAATGGTTTGTGTTGGTTTCAATAGTATGTGTATTATTCATTTGTATATTTTTTCTAGCTTTGTTTTGGTTTCTCTGATTTTTTTAAATATTGCTATTCATCCATTTGGAATTTCTTTGATATAAGATTTGGAATAATTCAACCTCATACTTTAAAAATTACTACCTCATCTTCGTTTACTGATAATCCATCATCTCTCATATAAAAATGCAAACTTTGTTACATACCACATTATATACTAATTGTATCTTTATATGTTCTCTGTACATGTGTTTTAATATATCTGCCTGCTCTTGAATTTGCACTATGCTTTAAAATTAATTGGGGTTTGAAGTATAGTGTAGCAAACTGTCTACTTGTTTCTGGTCCCATTCATTTTATTTCTATATTAAATTTTTTTTTACTATTTTGACTTGGTTCCTTCATATTGACCTCATGTTCAAGTCCAAAAATGTCACCATTGGAAATATCAAGATTGCTTTAAATATTTTGATCAGCTTAAGAGTTGGTATATTTAAATATTATCTTTTCATTCATAGTAAGGATAAATAGCCTAACTTATTCATTTTCTTTTATGTATTGTAAAAAATTCTGTAGTTACAATTACATATGCTCATAGACTCAAGTTGTAAAATGTATTTCCAGGCATTTCATTATTTATTTTATTTCTATTTTGAGTGTAGGCATCTTTTTTTCCATTAATTTTCTTTTATTGCTGTATGTAGTATTTGGATTTCATTCTAGTCACACTCTTTAAAATCTATACAGTTTTAAGTTTTTAATTAATTCTCTTGTGTTTTCTCTGTATAAAACACTATCATTTGCAAATAATTATAGTTTTCTTTTCCTCCTTTCTAATTTTTGTTTCTTTTTTTTACAGTGATTTTTCCCTTATTGCATTTCCAAAAATGTCATTGAAAAATGTCTAACATTATTGGTGAGAATATACATCCATATTATTATTATTATATTATTATTCAACTTATTGTTTTTATTTTTCTTAATTGATGGTGTTCATTGACTTATTCATTTAGTCACAAACATTTTTCAGTGCAAATAATGTATTGGGAATGAATTTTGAGTTTTACTATTAAATAAGATATCAATCATTGGTGGATATTTTAGTTTCTGTCCTTTCCCAAAACTTCTATGTACATTTAAACCACATTCAAAAAGTAAAATAATGAAATATAATGCTGATAATTTATATATAGCTATCTTTAAATGGACTTCCCTGGTGACTCAGCAGTAAAGAATCCATCTGCTGAAGAAGGAGAGGTGAGTTTGATCACTGGGTAGGAAGATCCCTTGAAGAAAATTGCAACTGACTCCAGTTTTCTTGCCTGGGAAATCCCATGGACAGAGGAACCTGGTGAGCTACAGTCCATGGGGTCACAAAGTGTCAAACATGACTTAGTGACTTAGAGAACAATCACTTGAATTATTATGAACATATTTCCTATATATATCACCAATATCAGTTTTAATTATTGCCAAGTAAGACCAAATTTGAAAGGTTCACCATTGTTTAACATTTTGGTATCATCAAATAGTTGACATCTTTAAAATGTTGGAATGGAGAGAATTATTGCCTTGTTATAAATTCATAGAAATGAAATTGCTGGCATACAAGTAAGTACATTTTAATTGATTATATGTGGATCGAAATTGTCCCTCTACGAAGGTTTTACCAACTTATAGACCCAATGGTACTATTCACACTTAATTGTATTAATAATTCTTGTTAGGAAGGACTTGGATAAATTTGATTTTACAATTTAAGTTTTTTTATATAACATGATTTAATTATAAATCATCTTAGCTTGCAAAATATGACATTCTAGTCTTTGTCCACTTCAAAAGAAAATGTACTTTAAAGTGTAACACAGAAATGACACTAAAACCTTCCTGAATAAACTTATAAACAACCTCAAACTGTGAAAGAATATACATGAAGACTAGACAAGTCAATGATTTCAAAGGGCATATACTAACCTAATATCATCTTATTTTTATATATCCGAGGAAATTATTCCTTATTTGATTAGAAATGCAATTTCTTTTATGTATGAACATAGTGGAGAGAATGTAGAAAGAATTCTCCAAAGAATAATTTGGAAAAAATTATTTTAATTTTCCAGATGATACTAAAAGTATATCATTATAAGCCACATTGATTTTGAAAATCAGACTACTATGAACTTGAGATGGTGAAAACACTGTCATCCTTTTTCTAAATGTGTTCAACTTTTTGCAGACAAATGTGAAGTTGTTTCAGTCTTCTCTTATTTTCTCTTGTAAAAGGAAAGCTGAACTGAACTCTAATTTTTCCAAGTGTGTTGTTGTGATTGTCAATATGTTTTCAGACAACTATGATTGCACACTAAATTTAAATTGAAAAGTGAAAATATTATTTTCCCTGAAAAAAATCATAATCAAAGTATGACAAGGAAATACAAGGCTCTCATAAACGAACTGTGATAAACCATATTGCAGCAATGAACAAGACAAACAGTGTCATCTTTTCCTTTTACTAACATAGGATAGCACTTATTTCATAAGAAAAGTAATTACCTTCGTGACATTGAAGGCCTTTTAAAATATTATTTCCAGTCTCTCAGTAGGTCTTTTCAAGCAGTGTTCAATTTGTAGCATTTTATCCATTCAAGCACAGAAATGGAACTTACTTTAGATGGCATGTAATGCACATTTTGCTTTATACTGTCCTTGAAAAATTTTCCCTATATATATGCAAAGGCATAGTTATAGAGCTGGTAATGGGATTCTGTTCAAGTTAACTCTTAGATCAGCTTTCAATTAACTTTCTCTTCTATTTGATTCTTTCTCTTCCATTTGCTCAGCAAGGCAAGACTATTATCTGCCCTCCATATATGTGTAACAATTTATTTGATGAAATTTAAACAAACAAAAATCTCAGTTACAAAATTGGTCATTCTAACAAAAATTTTCCAGTTTTATCACTTTCATCTGGCAGTTTATTTGTATTCTGTTTGAAAAAAAAAAAAAAGAAATCACTGTCTTTACAAAAATAGCCAAATGATGTTCGTTTCCACCGTTTAGATTTCACAGGTAGAAGGGGGACATCCCTTGCATTCTGGTGGTTAAGGCTGTGCTCCAACTTCAGGGGGAATGGGTTCCATCCTTGGCTGGAGAACTAAAATTCGACATGCTGTATATGAACCCCCCCCCCAAATAGAGGGGATTTTATGTTTAGCTTTATGAACACACTATATACATTTCTGTCGTGAACCAACCATGCCTGACCCCTTTCTGCCGAGTTTTCCTAATGTTTCACTAGTGTTCTGCAAACTGGTGCTCAGGTTACACACCACACAATAGTCAAAGTGAGTTCTACCAGACCACACCTTGCTCATGCCTGTTCCACATATCTGAGTTTGCCTTACCTAATCATACTATTCAGATTTTTATTAACTTTTTATTTATTTGATATGAAATACTAACACGGACAAAATTAATGTAAACAAAGTATACAACAGCAAGGAAATTTCTGGCAGATTGGTGGATGGATGTGATTCGTTCAGAGAATATTTATGATTAGTTATTGAACAAAAAAATGTGCAATTCTATGAAAGTTTAGAGCACACATATGAAACAAATCTGGCAGTAATTTCTTTAAATATGGCAACCATCCTAAAATTTTCTTCATACTATTAATCATAAGTAGTAAATCTGAGATAAACTTCTTTAAATTTATTTTAGCCAAATTTACTGAAGGGAAAATGGAATTTTTCTATAAGAAATGATATCAGAATATTGTTGCTACAGGAAGATATAATCAAATATAGTGTATCTAATGATTACAGAAAAGAAAGCTAATATATAAATGTGTAAGAAATTTACAAGTATTTCTCAGGATTTGATAATTTTGGTAGTGAACAGAATAGACAACCATTTCTTCAGCTTGACTATACTTTACACAGGTTTCTTTCTGTCTCCCTTTTCTTAGAGCATTTACTTTGGAAAACTTGAAATAGTTAATTCTTTCTCTGCCTCTCTGAGTTAGAAATCTTCTGCATCCACAAATGTCTTTCTAAAAGTGAAATGAGTGTCATTCATTTGGAACGTAAAAGTCAAGAAAGATAGAGTTCCTGTCTCCCAATCCCTCTGGGAATGTAGGAACGTAACTTTCCAAAGCAGCACTTAGCGAATACATTGAACTATCACACTGACCAACTTTCCCCTGCTTTTTCACCAGCTCACCTCAGAATTTAATCATCTCCCTGCATTTTGTTCTCCACAGTGACAAACTGCTCTCTCCAACTGCAGTGGTCTTGAAAAAAAATTATTCTTTTTTCTTTAATAAGTGTCCAGTGCAATTTTCCTTTAAAAGTGATATTCATCAGTTATTTATATATTGTATATGTAACATATATAACAATTATATATATTATATATATAACAATTATATATTGTTAACAATTGTATATAATAATTATTTATATTGTGAAAGTGAAAGTGAAGTCACTCAGTCGTGCCCGACTCTTTGCAACCCCATGGACAGTAGCCTGCATCAAGCTCCTCCGTCCATGGGATTTTCTAGGCAAGAGTACTGGAGTGGGTTGCCATTTCCTTCTCCAGGGAATCTTCCCAACCCAGGGATTGAACCCAGGTCTCCTGCATTGTAGACAGATGCTTTACTGTCTGACCCACTAGGGAAGTCTATTTATATTGTATATGATATATATTAAAATACATAACAATTTTCTTATTATAAATAAAAATTCACATTCATACATAATTTGTAATTTTAATCTTAATTTTGTTTTATCTTAAGGATCCCTTTCCTGGTTTTATAAGCATGAGACTCCCCCAAACTGGATTCATTTTTCCTCTTGTTCTTTGCCCCACTTTCAAATATCTATGGATGTATTCAATTTATCTGATTACCTCTATCTGATAAGGTGGGCTTCCCTGGTGGCTCAGAGGGTAAAGCATCTGCCTACAATGCGAGAGACCTGGGTTCGATCCCAGGGTCGGAAGATCCCCTGGAGAAGGCAATGGCAACCCACTCCAGTACTCTTGCCTGGAAAATCCCATGGACTGAGAAGCCCGGTAGCTACAGTCCATGGAGTCGCAAAGAGTTGGACACGACTGAGCGACTTCACTTCACTATCTGATAAAGGACAGAAATAGTATAGACCTAACAGAAGCAGAAAATATTAAGAAGAGTTGGCAAGAATACACAGAAGAACTGTACAAAAAAGATCATGACCCAGATAATCATGATTGTGTGGTCACTCACCTACAGTCAGACATCCTGAAATGTGAAGTCAAGTGGGCCCTAAGAAGCATCACTATGAACAAAGCTAGTGGAGGTGATGGAATTCCAGCTGAGCTATTTCAAATCCTGAAAGATGATGCTGTGAAAGTGCTGCACTCAATATACCAGCACATTTGGAAAACTCAGCAGTGGCCACAGGACTAGTAAAAGTCAGTTTTCATTCCAATCCCAAAGAAAGGCAATGGCAAGGAATGCTCAAACTACCACACAATTGCACTCATCTCACACACTAGTAAAGTAATGCTCAAAATTCTCCAAGCCAGACTTCAGCAAAACGTGAACCATGAACTTCCAGATGTTCAAGCTGGTTTTAGAAAAGGCAGAGGAGCCAGAGATCAAATTGCCAACATCTACTGGATCATGAAAAAAGCAAGAGAGTTCCTTGCTTTTAGAAGAATAGAAAAAAACATCTATTTCTGCTTTATTGACTATGCCAAAGCCTTTGACTGTGTAGATCATAATAAACTGTGGAAAATTCTGAAAGAGATAGGAATACCAGATGACCTGACCTGCCTCTTGAGAAACCTATATGCAGGTCAGGAAGCAACAGTTAGAACTGGACATGGAACAAAAGACTGGTTTCAAATAGGAAAAGGAGTATGTCAAGGCTGTATATTGTTACCCTGCTTATTTAACTTGTATGCAGAGTACATCATGAAATGCTGGGCTGGATGAAGCACAAGCTGGGATCAAGATTGCTGGGAGAAATATCAATAACTTCAGATATGCAGATGACACCACCCTTATGGCAGAAAGTGAAGAGGAACTAAAAAGCCTCTTGATGAAAGTGAAAGAGGAGAGTGAAAAAGTTGGCTTAAAGCTCAACATTCAGAAAATGAAAATCATGGCATCCGGTCCCATCACTTCATGCCAAATAGATGGGGAAACAGTGTCAGACTTTATTTTTTTGGGCTGCAAAATCACTGCAGATGGTGATTGCAGCCATGAAATTAAAAGACGCTTACTCCTTGGAAGGAAAGTTATGACCAACCTAGATAGCATATTCAAAAGCAGAGACATTACTTTGCCAACAAAGGTCCGTCTAGTCAAGGCTATAGTTTTTCCTGTGGTCATGTATGGATGTGAGAGTTGGACTGTGAAGAAAGCTGAGCGCCAAAGAATTGATGCTTTTGAACTGTGGTGTTGGAGAAGACTCTTAAGAGTCCCTTGGACTCCAAGGAGATCCAACCAGTGCATTCTGAAGGAGATCAGCCCTGGCTGTTCATTGGAAGGACTGATGCTGAAGCTGAAACTCCAGTACTTTGGCAACCTCATGCAAAGAGTTGACTCACTGGGAAAAAACCCTGATTCTGGGAGGGATTGAGGGCAGGAGACGAAGGGGACGACAGAGGATGAGATGGCTTGATGGCATCACCGACTCGATGGACATGAGTTTGAGTGAACTCCGGGAGTTGGTGATGGACAAGGAGGCCTGGCCTGCTGCAGTTCATGGGGTCACAAAGAGTCGGACATGACTGAGCGACTGAACTGAACTTAACTGATAAGTTTTTTACCTGCATATTTTCTCACCTAAGTACAACTTAGGAACTTAAGAGCTCAATTGACCATCGTTTCTGGAAAGCTTCTATGATCCTTCATTTGGAATTAGTCTTTCATAGAATTTTTTCCAGTCTGCCAGCTAACAAGGTTACTTTCATGTTTCATCACTTTTTTTTTTTGCATAATAAACTGCAAGTTTTTGGATTGTTGCTGCTGCTGGTTAGTTGCTCAGTTGTGTCTGACTCTTTGTGACACCATGGACTATAGCCCACCAGGTTCCTCTGTCCATGGGGATTCTCCAGGCAAGAATACTGGAGTGGGTTGCCCTGCCCTCCTCCAGAGGGTCCTCCCAACCCAGGGATTGAGCCCAGGTCTTTCGTATTGCAGGCAGATTCTTTCCCATCTTAGCCACCAGGGAAAGATTGCTGGGCACATGTAGTCAGTGTTTGCATTACCCTCATTACCTAAAAGTGTAGACACAGGAATGTGTGGTGAATTAAGTTGCTACAATGTGATTTTCTTAGATTTAATTTGAAATCTGATTTTCATGAAAGAAATATTGAAAATCTCCCAGGATTTACTTAAAGAGGAAAAGTAATAATTAAGAAAAAATATACATGAAATCCTATCATGTATATCAGGAAGATAACCTCTTTTGATGGGTCAAATTGAGCTCAAATACTTCCTCTTCTTTTGAAACTTTCTCTGACATTTTATAAGAATAGTAAATCTTATTTATCTCCTGATATGTTTAAAATTCCTCTAACTATCTGATTTTTCTGCTAAACTAGAAATCATTGAGGACATTGAGAATGTGTTTATTTGTCTCTTTATACTTGGTTCCTGGCATAGGTCTTATTACATAATGAGGTCAATACTTGTTTATACAAAAAGAAAGAAGGAATTAAAAAAAAAAAAAAGGAAGGGAATAAAATGGGAAAGGAGACAGACAGACAGACAGACATATTGCCCAAAAGTTGAATTTGTCTTCATCCTTGTCTGCTCTCAAAACCTTGATTTCACTTTAGGTGAAGTGTCTACCATCATAGGACTAAGAGCCAGCTGCAAAAATCCCCAATTCTGTTTACAATTAACATTAAAAAAAAAAAAATGAATTCAGGCAGTCATGAAGACTATGAATCATTTCCTTTTGCCATGTAAATTGCACAGCAATCAACATAAGTGTGTTTAATAAAAGACATATAAAGAAGTTATTTTGAAAAAATCTGAAGATGCGTCTCTCACAGCCCTCCATCCACATAGACTACTCACAGTGAATTATTTTAAAACTCAAACTACTTCTCTATAGCCAGTGACACACTCTACAAAAACATGATGCCTATTCACATGTGCATTTGCAAATCTCTTTTTCTGTTATGCATCTGTGTATTTTTTTCTAGTGGGATAACTTATTTTAATATAAATTTCACTAAAATTAATAGTCATTTAGTGAAATTTATAACATACAAATGAAAAGAAATCTAAGACTACCCAAAATTGTTCAAAAGAGGAAACTCTCAGAATTATGTTGCAGTGATTAAAGGGGTGAATGTAGAAACAGATAAGTGGATAGAATCACAATATATGTATCAGTACAGTTCAGTTCAGTCGCTCAGTTGTGTCCAACTCTTTACGACCCCATGAATTGCAGTATGCCAGGCCTCCCTGTCCATCACCAACTCCCGGAGTTCACTCAAACTCAAGTCCATTGAGTCGGTGATGCCATCCAGTCATCTCATCCTGTGTCGTCCCCTTCTCCTCCTGCCCACAATCCCTCCCAGCATTAGAGTCTTTTCCAATGAGTCAACTCTTCTCATGAGGTGGCCAAAGTACTGGAGTTTCAGCTTCAGCATCATTCCTTCCAAAGAAATCCCAGGGCTGATCTCCTTCAGAATGGACTGGTTGGATCTCCTTGCAGTCCAAGGGACTCTCAGAAGTATGTATGCTGCTGCTGCTAAGTCACTTCAGTCGTCTGACTCTGTGTGACCCCATGGAGGGCAGCCCACCAGGATGCCCCATCCCTGGGATTCTCCAGGCAACAACACTGGAGTGGGCTGCCATTTCCTTCTCCAATGCATAAAAGTGAAAAGTGAAAGTGAAGTTGCTCAGTCATTCTGACGCTCAGCGACCCCATGGACTGCAGCCTACCAGGCTCTGCCGTCCATGGGATTTTCCAGGCAAGAGTACTGGAGTGGGGTGTCATTGCCTTCTCCCAAAAGTATGCATACATACATGTAAATGTGTATGATGAATTAAAAATGAAAGGTAGGACAAGAATCAACAATAGCTCTTATGTTTTCTTGGTATGACCAGCTGAACTTTTGATGATAGTTCTTTCTTAGGAGGAGAAACAAGTGTCGGGAAAATGTGTAATTTCCTCGGTTCTGTCTCCTCACAATAAAAATTTGAAGTGATGGACCAGCGTTACAGCCCTCAGATGGCCCAGAATTACAACTCCATGTTACAGCTCAGTTTCATTTAGAAAGTAAAGGAAAATACATCCTTGAGGCATGAGGGCAGGCCAACCGGAAAGACATGAAGAGACAAGAAGCCCCTGGTCCAATTTTGGCTCCTCTTTTTATATATTTTTTTCTCCTCCCCCTGGGCCTGCCCTATGTAAATTGGGCTAGCCAGGAGTGCTGTTTGTTTTACCTGAGGTTCTCACTCTGGTCCTCGGACTTTCCTTTGCTCTATTTTCCTGGGTTTTTATCTTCCTTGTCTTTTAGCCACCACCATTCTGGACTCTTTTTTCCTAGTCTAACTACCTAACACAAGTATGGGAACATGTCATGAATTCTGTTTTGGGAGAGGATAATTTTATTTGAAGTGCCTGTTATGTATTCAAGTCAGGATGTCAAGAAAGTAGTTGGATGTGTAAACTGATAGTCAAAAGTATAAAAATCAAGCCTGGATATCTAAAATTGGTGGGAGGTAATTCAACATAATATATTGTTTTTGATGTTGCTCAAATATGAGAATTTGGTTTCTTAAAAAGATAAGAAGCAGCTATCATTCTTTAATTTCTTTTTATAGCATAAAATGTCATCTGAAAAATCACCCTTATTTTCTAGACATGAAATTTTTTAAAAATACAATTGATTGTTTTCAAATGCTTATGCCTTTATTCTGGCTCTTCTGAAAATTTATACTTTAGTATTGAAAAAATAGTATATTTGTATTCAGTTATTCATTCAGCTCCTCACATGAACTTGATTTGCCAGAATTATTTCCCTGTTCATTTCTGAAAACACATTTTATGTTTGTGGAATAACCAGCTTTTAATGGCTTATACATTGTTTCATGTGGGAAAACAGGTATCATATTAAGTTGTACTGAGCCACTGAGCTGTTTGATATTACATATCTCTGTTAATTTAATCTTCAAGTAATTATTTACCATGTGTCATGGGCCAGATACTCAAGTAGATGCCTTGGAGTATTAAAAATAACTACTTTTACATTATACTAATTATCTGGCTAGTGTATGTTGACACATATATTCCTCCAAAGGGAGAAATTCTATATGAAAGTGCAGTTAGATTCTATAAGAGGTCTGAAGATAAAGGGTAAATGTGAATAAACTATTCATTGAGATTAGCAGTGAAGTTATTGGACTTGGGTAAGGCATCAAATCCACATATTGACATTATTATCAATATTTTGATTGCACATCTTATGGTAGATTAAGCATTATTAAACTATTAAAATTCCCCTTACTTTAGAGTGACCATTATTTGCAGAGTTTTGAGACTATTGTACAAAAAGTGTTTTCCCCTTTTTGATCTTATAAGTGTTTCTAATCTTGGATTATTTGATGATGTCACAACCCAGTGTCTGTGGTATTTGAATTGATTACTGAGGAAAGAAAAAAAAAAAAAAAAAGGACACATGGTGAGAGTATCACAGCAAACTGAAGCAGCAGCCTGCTGATTACAGAGTAGAAAATTCCTATTTACATGCAAATATCTTTGTAATCAGCAGTGTTAGGAAGGGAAATTCATGAAAATGTAAAACATTCTGGTTTCCAAGTGTTCTAACTTTCCCTACCTCAGAAAATGTTTTTCTGATATACAGTGGCAAAGCCTATCTCATTTAACACAATTTTAGATATATTTACTTGAAACAAAGTGTATTAATGGGTCTTATCTCTTTTCATTTCTTTCTCAGTGTACTTTCACTTTTGGGTTTTCTTTAGTTCGAATTATTTTCTGTTCAATATTTTAATTTTAGTACAATAGCTTTCAACCCACTCCAGTGTTCTTGCCTGGAGAATCCCAGGGACGGGTGAATCTGGTGGGCTTCTGTCTATGGGGTCACACAGAGTTGGACACGACTGAAGTGACAGCAGCAGCAGCATCTTTCTAGAAATGATAATGTAAAGCCCTTTTATTTTTAAAGGAGGAAAATAATGGTTACACATGTTATTCTCAAGTTTAATTAAAATAATGTATATCTTAATACCTACCTGAGTGCTTGGTATGTCAGGTAAGCATTTAAGATTAGTGGCTTTATTCTTGCCCTTTTAGGAGTTTTTTGGTTGTTGTCTGGAAGCCTAAAATGAGATCACAGTTTACATGACCCTAAGAAGTCTCAAAGGAAGATATTTTTCACATGTATTGCTTTATAAAAAGTGAAATGTGATAGGCAGTAAACTATAATGGTATCATAATTATGTAACTACAAAGTTAGAAGTCCATAGACATTTAGAGGGAAAAGGAATTTTTTTCATAGCAATGACGTCTCAAGAAAATGTCAATGTTATTTCTGATTTAAAGACCAAAATAAAAAAGAGAGAAACAAATTAAATTGAATTTCAACTTGTATTTAGGTAACTCATAGAGATTCACTTCTTTGCTCAATCGTCATTATTCTAAATTTTCTTTCCCACGATAATATAGGATAAGCATTGCATGAGACTGAAAAAATACATGCTACAGTAGATTAGAAATGCTAGATTTTCATTTAAGTGATAGAGTGTGATAATATTTGAAAGTGAAAGTGAAGTCGCTCAGTCGTGTCCGACTCTTTGCGACCCCATGGATGGTAGCCTACCAGGCTCTGGGGCCCATGGGATTTTCCAGGCAAGATTACTGCAGTGGGCTGCCAGATACTTAGAAGTTCTCAAAGAGTGGTTCAGGGACCCTTCTGTGTGTCATTAGAAGGAAATATATTTTCAAAATAATAGTAAATTCAACAAATATACCTGAGATAATAACACAAGCAAAATTACGAATTTGAACACCTACCTCTCACCATATACAAAGATTAACTTTTTGTGGATCATAGATTTAAATGAAAGAGCTAAACTTAAAATAGAAGAGTAAATCTAGATGAACTTAGTTAGCTTAGGCAAAGATGTCTTAGATGTAGCACCAAAAACATAAACAATAAAATAGTAGATTCATAAGTTGAATTTAAACAAAATATTAAAAATGTGTGCTTCAAAGGACACCATTTAATAAAAATGGAAAGAAAACCTAGAGACAGAAAATATTTGTAAATCGTGTATCTGATAAAATACTATATTAGCCAGGGTTCTCCAGAGATACAGAAACAACAGGATTTGTACACACAGAGAGATATATATTTTAAAGAGATGGCCTTTGTGACTGTGAATGTTTGGTACATTCAAAATCTGAAGGGAAGGCTTGCTGGATGGAGGCCCAGTGAAGAGTTGCAGTGAGTCCAGAAGACAATCTGAGACAGAATTATTTCTTGCTTAAGAGAGATCAATCCTTGTTCTGTTATAGCCTTTATCCAATTGAATGAGGTCCATTCATATTATGAAGAGTAATCTTAATTTAATGTTCACCAATTCAATGTTAATATCATCTAATTAAACATCTTCACCTAGAATAATGTTTGACCAAATCTGGGCATGGTGACCCAAGCCTAAATAACACATTAAATTAGCCATCCTAGGCATCACCGACTCGATGGACATGAGTTTGAGTGAACTCTGGGAGTTGGTGATGGACAGGGAGGCCTGGCGTGCTGTGATTCATGGGGTCGCAAAGAGCTGAACATGACTGAGAGACTGAACTGAAGTGAACTGAGGGACTTGTATCCAGAATATATAAAGAACTCCTACATCTCAATAGCAAAAGGGCAAATAGGGTTTTAAAGAGTTGAGACATACAATTTCTCTAAAGAAGGTATATGAATAGACAATACATACATGAAAAGATGATCAGCATAATTAGTCATTGTGAAAATATAAATCAAAATTACACATTGGACTGTCCAAAATAAAATAACAGTGTTGGTGAGAATATGGATAAACTAGTCTTTGTGCATTGATAATGGGAATGTAAAATGGTAGAGTTGCTATGGAAAACAGCCTGGCAACATTTCAAAATGTATGTATATTTACCAAGGACCCAGAAATTCCACATCTAGGTATCTTAATTAAGGGAAATATATATATCCAAAGAAGATCTTGTACATTAATGTTCACAGCAAAGCTATTTATAATAGCAAAAAAGTAGGAAAAAAAATCTAATACCTTTCAAATAAGGAATAGATAAACATAATGTAGTATAGATGGAATATTATTTAGCAGTAAAAAGGAATGAATTACTGGTACATGTTGCAACATGGATGAACCTCTTATACAGTATGATAAATGAAAGAAGTTGATCACAAAAAAAGCCATATCTATTAAGATGATATTTATATGAAATGTCCAGAATAGGCAATTCTATAGAGATGGAGATAAAATTAGTGATTGCAATGAACTGTGGAGAGGAAAATGGAGAGGGACAGACAATGATTATAGGGTTTCATTTGCAATGATGATAATGTCCTGCTGCAATTATTTTATACTGACTTGCATAATTTTGAAAATATAGTATACAACATTGAATTGTACACTTCAAATAGGTTAGCCTATGGTATGTAAATTATATCTCAGTAAAAGTATTAAAATGAGACAAAGATGTCATTTGCCTTTTTCACTCTTATTCTTTAACAAACACACAGTGAAATTTTCCAGATTACTTAACATGTATCACCACAGATTAATACAGGAGTAGATACAAGAATACATAAGAATCCTGATGATTTCTATTAATCTATATATTAAATAGATTTGCAAAAGTATAAAACAATGATTTTTAAAATGTAAAATAATGTTAAAGACATTTATTTTTCATTTAAATGTGTTTTGATCACTGTTTAAATCAATAAATAAGTATATTTAAATATTTTGAGTTTTAATTTCCAATGCAATAAGTATCGAAAGATATAATCCATCTAGACAAAAGCTCTTCGGGGTCTTCAATGACTTTCAAGGTATAAAGAAATGTTGGAAAAAAACTGAAAACTACTGAAGTAAGATTCAGTTCAGTTATTTCAGTTGCACAGTCATGTCCAACTCTTTGCGACCCCATGGACCACAGCATGCCAGGCATCCCTGTCCATCACCAACTCCCAGAGTTTACCCAAACTCATGTCCATTGAGTTGGTGATTCCATCCAACCATCTCACCCTCTGTCATCCCCTTCTCCTCCTGCCCTCAATCTTTCCCAGCAACAGGGTCTTTTCGAATGAGTCAGCTCTTCACATCAGGTGGCCAAAGTATTGGAGTTTCAGCTTCAACATCAGTCCTTCCAATGAACACTTAGGACTGACTTCCTTTAGGATGGACTGGTTGGATCTCCCTGCCATTGAAGGGACTCTCAAGAGTCTTCTCCAACACCACAGTTCAAAAGCATCAGTTCTTCAATGCTCAGCTTTCTTTATAGTTCAACTCTCACATCTATACATGACCACTGGAAAAAACATAGCTTAACTAAACGGAACTTTGTTGGCAAAGTAATGTCTCTGTGAGGTCGGTCATAACTTTCCTTCCAAGGAGGAAGTGTCTTTTAATTTCATGGCTACAGTCACCATCTGTAGTGATTTTGGAGCCCCATAAAATAAAGTCAGCCACTGTTTCCCCATCTATTTGCCATGAAATGATGGGACCAGATGCTATGATCTTAGTTTTCTGAATGTTGAGCTTTAAGCCAACTTTTTCACTCTCCTCTTTCATCAAGAGGCTCTTTAGTTCTTCTTCACTTTCTGCCATAAAGGTGGTGTCATCTGCATATCTGAGGTATTTGTTATTTCTCCTGGCAATCTTGACTCCAGCTTGTGCTTCATCCAGCCCATCATTTTCATGATGTACTCTGCATATAAGTTAAATACACAGGGTGACAATATACAGCATTGACATACTCCTTTTCCTATTTGAAACAAGTCTGTTATTCCATGTCCAGTTCTAACTATCACTTCCTGACTTGCACACAGATTTCTCAGGAGGCAGGTCAGGAGGTCATATCCTTAAGAATTTTCCACAGTTTGTTGTGATCCACACAGTCAAAGGCTTTGGCATAGTCAGTAAAGAAAAAGTAGATCTTTTTCTGGAACTCTCTTGCTTTTTCCATGATCCAGCAGATGTTGGCAATTTGATCTCTGGTTCCTCTGCCTTTTCTAAAACCAGCTTGAACATCTGGAAGTTCAAGGTTCATGTACTATTGAAGCCTGACATGGAGAATTTTGAGCATTACTTTGCTAGTGTGTGAGATGAGTGCAATTGTGCGGTAGTTTGAGCATTCTTTGGCATTGCCTTTCTTTGGGATTGGAATGAAAACTGACTTTTTCTAGTCCTGTGGCCACTGCTGAGTTTTACAGATTTGCTGACATATTGAGTGCAGCACGTCCACAGCATCATCTTTTAGGATTTGAAACAGCTCAGCTGGAATTCCATCACCTCCACTAGCTATGTTCATAGTGATGCTTTCTAAAGCCCACTTGACTTCACATTCCCGGATATCTGGGTGTAGGTCAGTGATCACACAATCATGATTATCTCGGTCATAAAGATCTTTTTTGTACAGTTCTTCTGTGTATTCTTGCCACCTCCTCTTTATATCTTCTGCTTCTATTAGGTTCATACCATTTCTGTCCTTGATTGAGCCCATCTTTGCATAAAGTAATGAGCAAATAATTAATGTGATGCAGGAGAGTGTCACATATTCACATACTGTAACTAAAAGATGAAATAAATTGAAGAAAAATCCTGTTTTTTTCCATATATTCTGATGCCTAAATGTTGTCATAAAAGTTTCTGATGATTTTGGAATAAAATATGGAAAGGAAAGATGATTTGTAGTTTAGTTTAGGATTTGTTTTGTTTTGACTTGGTAAATGATCATGAATGCAACTGAACAAAGAGATTGCCACTTTTCAGACATCTTTGTTTCTGCAAAAGCCCTCCATAAAATAATTAGTGGCAATGAAACACTTTGAAAATAATCATGATAATATTATTTATTTACTTTGGTGATCTAAGATAGCTGTGCTTATACCAAAGAGCATATTTCAAGGACAGTAACTCCAGTTACAAGAATTTTTCTGAGAAACTGTGTACCAAGTTTAGTAAGAAAAACATTCAACAAGGAAATACTCAAAAAATATTTCCTTTAAACTAAGGAAATACCTACCTCAGGCAGAAACCCACAGCAGAGGAAATACAGTATATGGTGACTTTTAGCATCCATTACTCTGATTTTCATTTATGTAATTTTAGGCAAATTCTAGATTTCATACATAGAAAAGACTACACATGGACATCACGAGATGGTCAATGCTGAAATCAGATTGATTATATTCTTTGTAGCCAAAGATGGAGAAGCTCTATACAGTCAGCAAAAATAAGACCAGGAGCTGATTGTGGCTCAAATCATGAACACCTTATTGGCAAATTCAGACTTAAAAAAAGTAGGAAAAACCACTAGACCATTCAGGTATGACCTAAATCAAATCCCTTATGATTATACAGTGGACATGACAAAGAGATTCAAGGGATTAGATATGATAGAGTGCCTGAAGAACTAGGGACAGAGGTTCATGACACTGTACAGGATGAGGTGATCAAAACCATCCCCAAGAGAAAGAAATGCAAAAAGGAAAAATGATTCTCTGAGGAGGCCTCACAAATAGCTTAGAAAAGAAGAGAAGCTAAAAGCAAAAGAGAAAACAAATGATATACCATCTGAACACAGAGTTGCAAAGAATAGCAAAGAGAGATAAGAAAGCCTCCCTCAGATATCAATTCAAAGAAATAGAGGAAAACAATAGAATGGGAAAAACTAGAGATCACTTCAAGAAAATTAGAGGTAACAAGGGAACATTTCATGCAAAGATGGGCACAATAAAGGACAGAAATGATATGAACCTAACAGAAGCAAAAGATATTAAGAAGAGTTGACAAGGATACACAGAAGAACTATACAAAGAAGATCTTCATGTTCAGATAACCATGATGGTGTGATCACTCACTTAGAGCCAGACATCCTGGAATGCGAAGTCAAGTGGGCCTTAGGAAGCATCACTACAAAGCTAGTGATGTGATGGGATTCCAGTTGAGCCATTTCAAATCCTAATAGATGATGCTGTTAAAGTGCTGCACTCAACACGCCAGAAAATTTGGGAAACTCAGCAGTGGCTGGAAAAGGTCAGTTTTCATTCCAATTCTAATGAACGACAATGACAATGTTCAAACTACTACATAACTGTACTCATCTCACGTGCTAGCAAAGTATTGCTCAAAATACTTCAAGCCAGGCTTCAACAGTACACGAACCGTGAAAGTCTAGATGTTCACACTGGATTTAGAAAAGGCAGAGGAACCAGAGATCAAATTGACAACATCTGTTGGATCATCAAAAAAGCAAGAGTTCCAGAAAAACATCTACTTCTGCTTTATTGACTACACTAAACCCTTTGACTGTGTGGGTCACCAGAAACTGTAAAAAATTCTTCAAGAGATGGGAATACCACCTTACCTGCCTCCTGAGAAATCTTTATGCAGGTCAAGAAGAAACAGTTAGAACTGGACATGGAAAAACAGATTTGTTCCAAATCAGGAAAGGAGTACATCAAGGCTGTATATTGTCATCCTGCTTATTTAACTTATATGCAGAATACATCATGAGAAACGCTGGGCTGGAAGAAGCACAAGCTGGAATAAAGATTGCTGGGAGAGATATCAATAACCTCAGATATGCAGATGACACCACCCTTATGGCAGAAAGTGAAGAGGAACTCAAAAGCCTCTTGATGAAAGTGGAAGTGGAGAGTGAAAAAGTTGGCTTAAAGCTCAACATTCAGAAAATGAAGATCATGGCATCTGGTCCCATCACTTCATGGGAAATAGATGGGGAAACAGTGGAAACAGTGTCAGACTTTATTTTTTGGGCTCCAAAATCACTGCAGATGGTGACTGCAGCCATGAAATTAAAAGACGCTTACTCCTTGGAAGAAAAGTTATGACCAACATAGATAGCATATTCAAAAGCAGAGATATTACTTTGCCAACAAAGGTCCGTCTAGTCAAGGCTATGGTTTTTCCAGT